>NC_090695.1:79333070-79485570 GCF_013368605.1 Nyctibius grandis
CATTTAATCAACATTCAATTAAGCAGATCTTGCATACTATAGCTTTACCTACCTGAACTTAAGTCTGTCGTCAGGCAAAACTAGTATATGAAATTACTGCATCGTAATTATTAAAATAATTTCCTGAGATTTAATATTAACTTATTTATTCTCATATTAAATGCAAGCAAGAATTATTGCAGTTGTGTGGTCCTAAAGGTTATGCAAGTCAGTAGTGGGAAAGGTTGCAAAGCCTGGTGTTTTAATGGGACTGGCAGACGTGCATCCCTCTGACTGCATGGGATAGAGGCATTGCTTGCCCAAGGTCCAATAAAACTGTACATCAACCATGAATGAATCATATGTTCAATTTAAGCAGAGACACCATTTTTCAAATACAAAAGGATTCAATATGTCCTGATTTTGTACTGATCAAAACTTCACTGGCTTCTGTCAGAGTAAGGCAGGGGATCTGAACAAAAGAAATCCACATAAAAGTAAATCTAGCAGAGAGAATACGTAAAATAAATGGCGTGTTAGCTGAGTACAGTCCTCCAAAATGGATTAAGGGATCAGGTCACCCAGTGCCTCAGGACAGCTTCTCAAATCTGAAATACCCTGGTGTTCATTGTCAGTAAATGTCCTGATGGAGGCTTCTTAAAAAACGGGAACCCTAACTGATCATCCCCTCTGGAAATGTACATAAAAGTCACAGAAACAGTTTAAAAAATAATAATAGAAGAATAGGTTATTTACAAGTCAGTCTTTGACCCAAGGCCAAATCTCCATCCACTGATGTGGAGTGGCAGTTCTTTAAACCTTAGGCTAACATGTTGCTGTATTCCCAAGCTTTAAATAATCTTCCTCTGAAACAGGGAGTTTAAAACCCTCAGTAAAGTATGCACGCGCAGCCTTCACACTGAAATCATAATCTGAACTGCTTGCTCTGCAAAGCATTTTGTATTACACACCTGGGGCATAACATACATGAAAGTCTCTATATGATTCACCTCACTTCCCCACATAACCTTGTATTTTTTTAATCTTTTCACTTAGTGAGAACAGAAAGATCACTTGTAAAGATTACAGGAAAAAACACAGAATCTAGAAAATGGCATTTTTTAGCTTTAGGAGTAAACAGGAGGTGGTTAAATCTGATTGTTTATCTCAAACTTTATACCAGCTTTGCCGTGGGCTTGTTAACAGATCTTCTCTCCTGCCATCGGGACGAGCCAAAGAACCTGCATTTGCACAAGCATATGTCCCAGTAATGGGTCCTAGGGGTTCCCCTTGCAAATAACGTCTCAGACCCTGTAAATGGGACTAAACAGCGACAATGACTGATGCAAACTGTGACAGATAAGATATTAAACAGAGAAATGGAGAATAGGATGTGTGGTTTTCCATACAGAGGGCTGATGTCCTTTTCCAACTTACAGCTAAAGCTCATTCATCCTAAGAAAACCCCATTGATGTGCAATTCATTTTGAATAGACATGTACAATTTAATCTGGTTTGTTCTTTACATTCAGTAGCAAATATTTTTGGCAACTAGTAGCTTGTTAATGCATAGGTCTCTCCCAGCCCAGTAACTGTTAAGGAAATAAATAACAGAACTTTATTTTCCAGCCGATGAAAAATATCCAAATAAATCACCTTTTATCATTAGAAGAATAAGTCATCACCTATTTAAAAGGTAAGTGTGCACTCTAGGTAATTCTTCATCCGCACTTCAAGTGTAAACAGGCATTTTACCCAGCTTACAGCTCTGCTATGATCAGACCACAAAGCTGACAACAGAAGGGATGGTTATTGTCCTGCTGCCACTGCACATAATGCTGTTGAGCTGCCCTGTATTAAAGAAACTTCAAGGCTGATCGTACAGTTGTCTTGTACAGTAATGGCAAATAAATAAATGAAGTCAAGACCCAATATCACCATCCTGCCTTTAACTCTGTTTCTAGTTATTGAAGCCACCATGGGGACTCAGGATTGTACAATACAGTATTGTACAAACTGGTAAAACGAGCTTTGAGGGCGCGATGCACGTGGGCGGGTGGATATCAGAAATCCAGAACACTCTTGATTCCAGCCCAGGTTATTTTGCCCATTGCATCCTTTGCTAGTGGTGTAGAAACTGTCCCACTCCTGGAAGCACCAGCATTAGGAATATTCTCTGTGCCTGGAAATGCTGCATAAAGAATTAAGGATCGAGGAGGAAAAAAGTCAGGAATGGGGTTTTATATCCATTGGCATTTCCTGCCGATGGGCTGCAAATTAGTTTAAAAAGCAGAGCCACGGGGAAAAAGAGCAAAACCAGTGACAGCCTGCAATCGACTGGAATTCAGCGCGGCTCGGGGGTGGGAGTGAGATAGCTGTAAACCACCTTTGCTCCTCTCTTAATTTAGTGCTGATCTTGTTTCAGTTTAAATTGGAGAATCCTGATGGCTGCTCTGAGTTATAGGAATTGCCAGCGTTCTCAGGAGGTTTTCTTCTTTCTGCTGTTTGCGAAGCGAAAGTCAAGCAAGGAAAGTATCTCGTGTCAATCACGGGCTGGGATTCCTTTGATGCTGGCATTTACTTAAACTTCTATACTATTTTAATGTTTCACAGCTAACTTGTGACAAGGGCAATAACAATTAAATTAAAGCAAATAAACTGGTTGGCTTTAGATGTACCTTATCAGTCCCAGTCCTTCCACACATCTCTTAACGATTTTGCCACTGAACTGTCATAGACATGATTAAAAAAAGGTGGCTGCTAAAAGTCTTAATGCTGATGAATTTGATCCTGAGCACTCTGTTCCTACTCAGCGCAAATGCTAACAATTAATTCTTAGTCATGACTTATGCCGCTGTCAATTAAAGCAGGGTCTGGCACAAGATTTTTTGAAAATAAAAAATACATTTTCTTGTGCTGTGTGGCCACATTGTGCTGTTTTTTGATCCAATAAAACCAGAAAATATATAAGTGAAAAGGATGAAGAAGGGAAAGAACAATAGACATGAAGCTTAAAGAGACAGTTGGTAAGCACATTTTTCTGATGACTTCTGTGATTTTTTTTTCGGATAGCATACGTTCTGCCCGCTTAGTGCCCTGCAACACATAGACTGTTAATTTGGTCATCATTGGTGCAAGCAGATGAAGCACAGCTTTCCCTTTGGTGGTGCAATCCTATGCCTCTTCTCAGCAACGAAATCCATTTGTTATCCGGTTTCATGATTATATTCTAATTCAAAAAATCATTTATGCACCTAACATCTGTCCTTTCTCAGAAAGGTCTTAACACCTCTGTGGTTTTAAGCATGTTCAAAAGGCAGTGATTTCAGTGTGGTTTACAAATGTGGTCCAGGAAATGTGCCGGGTCCCGAACGACATTGATTTGATGCTGCAGTTTGAGTAGCTGGGCACCAGCATGTCCTCTAGCCAGATATCAGTCCTGACTTCTAGACTTCCAACGGCAAGATGTTTCTCCTGTTGTCTGACTGTTAGCATGAAAATTGAAATACAGAATTTACGTTCAATGCCACTGGTAGTTCCCTATTTTTGCTAGATCTGGATTTGGTCAAATCACCGGAAATATATATTTTTTTAAATTATTTCACAATTAGGAGCATCTGTGGAGGCAGGGTGATGTGGGAATCACTTCCTTGTTTGTGTGCTTGTTTTCTTTTAGAGATTAAAAAAAGCACTTAATTCATCCTCACCAAACCCTTGTGAAAGGCTCTAAGAGAGTCAGTCTTCTGGAACTTCTTATCTCTTAGAGAAATAATCATACTTTACACTTACATAGCACCCTGCATGTGAGGAAGTCAAAAAAGGCAAAGAAGAGCAGATTCCCGAGATTTTGACAGAAGAAACCAGAGAAATTCTCATGGGAGTCGGAGAGTTGCCGAGCAGGGATAGAAAATAAAAAGAGTGAGAAGATATTTTTTCAGGTTCTGCATCTTAGCGAAAATAGAAGTTCTCTGGGGGGCTTCTCTGAAACTTGTCACAAAACTGCCATCTAGCCATCCTAGGCTAATGACAGTCATCAATGAAACTTGATTTTCTTTCAACTGTCAGGTTGAAGAAATAGCTAAAAGCAAGAGTGGAAAGATATATTCTTTTTTATTTTCAGATTTTTGTGTTACTATTACCTGACGACAATCATTTTGCAGAAGATATTCAATTGATGCTATAACAGAATTTGCAAGGGCAACCAATCTGTCATGATTATGGTGGTTTCAGGCAAATCTGTGAAGTTGCACAAAGAAATAATAATAATTTTTGGGAATCCTACCTAGATGGCAAGGAAAGTTCTTTAATTATGTGAAACTCATGGCTTCTTGGAAGTTCTAGCTCTGTTTTGACCCTGTTACCAATGCAATATCTACATTGACATAAAATAGCACAGGAAAATATTTTCCCTTTCCTAACATTACTGAGTATAATTTCACAACCCAGTTCACACCTGGGTTTTTACAGTAGAAAGTAAATCAAACAATAAGCATCGGAAAATTGCTAGTGCAGCAATTTCAGAGTGTACGTATGCTAAGAAGGGTTTGAGATTTTTTAAGCTTGGTGATTGTTATCACAGGTATAATAAATTTAATTTCCTTAATTAACCATCACTTTAAATACTTTATCATTCTTAAAATTATTTTATTTTAACATCACTCATTTTTAACAGATGTCACAATTCATAAAATTTCTATAAATAAGTACACTGAGCAATTTAAAGCTGAACATTATTCTGAACCACCTGTTTGCATAATAATATTTATGTACAAATGTGTATTTAATTTAAAAATATTATCCTACAGTTATATTTTCTGTGATATAAAAGTTAAATTAACACCCTACATTTTGTTTATGAGACATTTTTTAATTTTGAAGTTAAAAGAAAATGGTAAGTTATTATTTCAGCTATTCTGTAGCTTGCTGTATATAATATAAAACATACAGATCCTTAAAAAACATCAGACTGCCCCTGCAAAATACAGACATGCTGCCTGATTCTTCCAAGGTTAGCAGTGCTGGAAGTTGGGATCTGGATCCAGCTGATATAGAGCTAAAGGCAAAATGTGATATCAGACTCTGGGTTTGAGTTCTGAGCCTTGCAAAAAATGAGGAATTTTGTGTTTGGGACATCTGCATCCATAGCCTGTGTCACCGAGGGGGTCTTTGATCTGTCCTGTGTACCCAAGATGGCATCAGATCAGTCTGGTAGACCACTTTTGGCGAACCTGGTTTGTCAGGATAGGCACAGAGCTTTATTGAAGCACTCTTTGATATGCTTCAATATATTAACCCCCTTTTTTTGGTTTGTACATAAAAGTACGTGAGAACTGAGTAGGAGCTCTCCAGGACATTGCCATGTCAGGCACTTGCACCTTCATCCCAACAGCATTGGAACAAAGCACCGATGCAGACCTCCAGTGCGGTGCAAGGCATGCTCTCTTCAAATGCTTCTAAATGGACACTATTCGTTTGCTGTCTTGTTTTGCTCTTGCCGTTTTAGAGAACTGTCCCTCTTAATTCCTTTTTTATTTTCCTGGTACCAAACACAAACATCCGTAACAACAGATTATCAGTCAGTCAAGGGAACTGGCTTTCGGCTCTCCTGAAGTGCCTAACCTCCTTCTCACCCATTTCTGCTGGGCTTTTGTGGACTCTGGAGGTGTGAGCTGTCATGGGATGGAAAGGCTGACATGACCTTAGGTTTTACCAATGGTCTGCTTGGAGAGCATCAAGCAAGTTTTCACACATGCTACATCATGTTGATTGGTGTAAGAAATAAATGGTCATTTCCCCCTCCACGACTGTCGTCTTTTCCAGTGTCTTTGCTCCTGGGTCTTTCCTTTGATGGGCACAGATTCTCAGCCTGCTTGCACACTTATCTTTGTTTCTTTCTATGTGTAATGTCATTGCAAGGAACATGCAGGCTTGTCCCTGGGATTGTGAAGGAGGTCATCCTTGCTGGTGCACCAGTCCCTACCATACAACCAAGAAATGTAGATCTCAGCATGCCCTTCGTGTTTCTCCATCACCACATTCCTCCCTTTCTCCAACCCACCTGTGTCAGAAAGTTCTCCTCAACTCCTACGACCCTGATGATGTCAGAGCTGTAATTTGTACTGACTTCTTCACGACCAAATAACAGCCAGGCAAGAGCACTGCATTGCTGATGTTTTAGTAGATAAAATAAACTTGTGGCATTTACAGTTCTCTAAGGAATAGGAAAACCAGTGCCGAAGTAGCAAGTTTTGTTGTTCTGTTGCTGTTGATTATTACTGCTGCTGCTGCTGCTGTTACTACTGGTCCTGCTGCTTCTGCTGCTGCTTCTGCTGTTTGGAGACCCAGGACCTCAGCCACCTCTGAATTTCATCCATCTTTCCATACTGCAGCAACAGGGTGTCATTTGCATGAAGATGAAGTTCAGAGACCAAAGAAACCATTTTGCCATAACGATTCTCAAAATGTTAAATCATCTACATATAAAATGTGAAACTGGGGCAATAGTATGCTGGAGGCTAGTAAGGTCTGACTTAGGGGTGACCAAACAGACTCAAGTGCCCCTTGTCTATGCAGATGAAGTTAAAACATGGCCAATGAACATAACACCCAGCTTCAAAAACCAATGAGGACTTTTAAGACCAGTCAGTGCCTCTTTGCTGAGTGCGGGAACTCTGGCTCTGAGCACGCTTCCCTCACCTCTCCAAGCACGAGGCAGATGTTTACTGGGTTTTATTCTTTCCCAGGAACTGGTGGAATACTGCTAGGTCTCCTCACATTTTACTGTCGTTTCTGCATTTCTCTTTCATCTCTCCAGACAGGGTGTTTCGAAACCTGACGTTTCAGAGCTGTAAGTGTTGTGTCATGATTGTTTCACCAGTGCTTAAGCATTGTTCCTGGAACCTGTTTCATAAGGCTCGGTGCTCTGGAAGTAATGTGTGCAACATGTTCACTCAGTGTCTTCCTGAGGTCTTAAAGCTGCACTAACTGGGATCTCCTGACTGGTGACATGAATTTCATATGGACCCAAATCACCCCTTTTCATCCCATTCTCCAGAACACAGGAAGATCTTTGGTGTCGATAGTTTGGCTCCCAGAGGTAGGAGACAGACCTCAATTTTCTGAAACTGACATTGGTTTTATAAAGCTAAAACCTACCCAACAGACATGTGCAAACCTGAAATCACAGGGAGGTCTTTTCTTCCTCAGTTGCAGTCAACCATTTAGGACACATTTAAAACAGCATTGTTTTTCTGTCTGCCATAGACAGAAGAGATAGCAGGCACATTCTGTAAGAGCTGAACCCTTTCTCCCACACATGCACACATACAAGAGACCTCTGAAACAGATAATGTCTACCAAAAAGGGTCAACTAAAATAAAACTTTTCCCAGGCATCAGAGCAAAGAGAAGAAAAATATAGCAGATCCACTTTAAAAGCTTATCTGGAAATGAACAAAGGTTTTATGCGAATAAATAAATAGTGAACCCAAAAATGAAATGAAATTTTTTAGGTGACCTGAATAGAAGAAAAAGAGTAGATCAGTTAAAAAACTATTAAAAAGAAAAAGAAAGAAAATTACCCTAAAATACCTTTCAAAAACCAGTTGAGTCCCTGACAAAGAGAACTGAAGTAGTTAAAAGGAATAATCTGATAAAAAACACAATTATGGTACCCAAGGTTATCTGTTTATCACATTTCTATTGTACACTTTCCATGTGTTCTTCTCCTTATTCTTCAGCAGATCCTTCCCAATATTTTAAGCAATTTCTCTGAGCTAATAAGTTTCCTTCCTGTATTTTCCTGTGGCCCAACATTTCCTCATATTTCTGTCATAACTTTTTAATGCAGCAGTCTCCAGTTAGAGCAGAGAGAGCCAGTGAAGCTATTTCCCTCTTTGGAAACACACAGGTTCCTCTCTCATTTTTAGAACTTTTTTTTTTTTTAACACAAAGTTCCTATGATTTCAGGCCAGCAACCGTGAGCCTCTGGATGGCAAATTCAACATCTAGGCCTGTAAAAATGATACATTTAACATGAAAATATATATATTGTTATTTTAAGTTAATTATTATCATTAATAATATTTATTATTAAGAATAATCATATAAAATAATCACAAGTATTATTAAGAATTGCAATGGTTCTGTAGCTGCGTGGCTGATAATTCCTGAATGCTATTCCACTGTTTGCATGCTGTTTTCATCCATGCTGGGAAACTAGTCAGGAGTTATAAGCAGGTTGATGGTTCCAGCCTTTTCTGCCTGGCAGTTTGTACAGATGACGATGTGAACATACCCCACCAGAGAATCAAATGTTTTGTTTTTTTTCTCCTTGGGGTGACCATTGTCTCCAGCTGGTTCTATACAGAATGAGTCATTAATTAAACACGGATTCTTTGCAAGTGGCCTGTTGCAGGGCTGTGGTTTATTCTTGCATGTTCTGCTCCCACGAACAATATTTTGGGGGATTTCAGGCTGACGTTATTTTTATGATTTCACATTTTCTTCGCTCTTCCTTCTGCCACAAGTATTCCTCTAAGAGACAGAAAGTGAAAGGCTTGGTGAAGAAAAAACACAGCCACCTCCAAAGTGCTAAAACTGCAATAAACCCATCATCTCTAACAACAGCGGAGCATGAAAAGATAAAAAACAGCCTGCCAAGAATGTAGTAACCACCCATTCACTTTTAAATGCTCTCCACACTTCAATGCACAGACCTAATTACTTTTCTGCATTCCCAAATCCACTTTGCAGCGCTGCAATCAGAAACCTGGCATTAAAATATTTTAGACTCTAAGGATCAAGACTAATTATGGGCCTAAGCTGCACCTTTTGGTTTCCTCACGAACCAGCCTGCCCCCCTCCCCCAGCCTCTCCACCCCCTTCTCTTCTTTTGGGATGCTTTAAAGCACGCTCCACTAGAAGAAAGGCTGTCCAGTCTCAGTCGGGGGTGAAGTAAAGAGAGAATAAAACAAAAAGCAACTCAGTCCAATTCAGTAAGCTTCAATGAAGCTGGTATATTTAATGTGAGCCCAGGGTTAGCCTACAGAATTGTGGCAGAATGCAATATTCTCAACAAAAAAAGATGTGTTTAAAGTCGGGCAAGGCCCCATAAGGCTGTTGTTGGTGTTTAAGCAGTACACCGAGGTATTTAGCTCTGAGGGTTTCTAAACATTCCAGCTGAGAATAAAACCACAGCTTTACAGTAGCTTCTTAAAGGTTTGGGGGGCTGGGAATGTTCCCTCCCCCTTGCATTGAAAAGTCAATAAACAGTAGGAAAGATCATGTCATAACAAAGATGAAGCCACCTATTACAGGGTATAGTGATGGCTAATGGCACTATCAGAAGGACTAATCCCATATATTAAATGCTGTAATTGTTATAATAATATCACGGTTATTAGAACACCCAGGCGTGGGACATTTTTCATTTTGTGCAGCATGAGACCGCTGCCGACCATCCACCCTTCCTGTGGCCAGCGCTTGCTAAAATATGGAAATAGTAGATAATGATGTCAATGACACAGGCGGTAGCCTGCACCCGAAGTGCATTTTCTGATACGCATATCTTACTTTTCATGGCATTTACCCAGCAACTTTAGGACATTTTGTCTGGAGCTAAGCTCCTAGAAAGGTTTCATTCATGCTAAACAATTATCTGCAAAAGTTGGCACCAGTGTTTTACCTCTGTGAAGCACTTTTAGTTCCACTTACTTAATAGCAGTAATAATAACAAGAATAACAAAAACTGTAACATACTTACTGCTTGTCACCATACAGGTGGTGATCCTGTTTCAAGGACATTAATGAGAAAATACCTAAAGAAAATATTTAGTTCTCTGAAGTCTCCCTCTCTTCCCTTTACACACATCAGGATAGGCTCAGACTATTACAAATCCTATAGTTATGGGCACATAAATGTTTTAAATCCCAGTCCAGTTTGGGATAATCAAAATTAAACAGTCATCTGCAGCTGCTGTTACGAGGGGAAGGGTTAAAACAACAAGGCGGTCTGTGGGGCGATAGTTCACATGAAGGTTTAAGAAAAATAATAAGGGAGTTAGCAGAGAGCATGCACATTGACTTGCAACTACCAATTAACCCTCCTTGTTAGATAGGTAATTTATTCCACTCAGCAGCATCAAATATCAGACAAAAAGGTGGCCAAAACAGTAATTATCTTCATGGAATTCAAAGGCTTGAAAGCCATAATTCCTAAGAAATAAAACCAGAGTATATGCTTCATCTAAAGACTATAATAAGAGCCAGGCCCTAGCTGTGACCCTTTACACTTCAAGGTGAAAAAGTAGGTTAAAGAAAGTAATGGCAATAATCATGGGGCTTTTCTACATAAAACAGTCTCTGAGTGGAGGTCAAAGATCAAACACTCGGGGCACTACCTGCATCACACAAAGATCTCGGCCGCAATAGAAAGGAAGAGCAAGACTGGCAGGAAAGAGCAATAAGACTAATCAATTCTAAATTTATTAGGAAAAGAAAGAGACCAAAAGAAAAAAATTTCATTTTTTGAAAAGTCTGGATGAGATTAAAAAGAAGTGTGCCCATTCTCTCCTTAATTTTTTGAAAAAATAAGTCTGAGGATTTGCTGCACTTCACAGAGAGCTTCTATCAGGAGTGAATGTTAAATATTTCCATTTCATCTTCATCCCCACCTACCAGCTACATCCTTTTGCACCATCTGAAATGGGCTTTACATTCTATTTTGTACCAGTTTGAACACTTTTACAGAGAACCAAATATGTCTCTCTCTCAGGATTATATTCTAATTTTTTGTTGTGGTTAAGACTTTGGATGAGTTTTACACCATAGCAAGTAAGATCCCCATTCCGAGCTTGTGTGAGTTATAAGAACAGACTACACATTAATTATCACCAAGTAAAACACACTTCTCCTACCCCCCCATCACTCCGACTGTTTGAGAGTTCAAAGGTAGATCCCCCCAATGGCATGTGAGAGCTCTCTGGACTTGCTGTATACCCTGGGGGCATTTTGTCAAGGATGTAATAATAAAGATATTCCTTATTTTTCAATTGAGAAGGTTAAGGCATGCATCTAGTTGCCAAAATTAAAGGATTCTTTATTTTATAACCAGCTTTAAGTTCTATACGCTACATTTTAACATGTAAACACTGCCCCATTGACTTTACTAGGCTTTCTTCCTTTCTTAAGGCCGGGCAGATGTCAAGATTTTGCTGGAGTAAGAGCAAACTGCTCAGCAGTGAGCAGGATCCAGTGCCAGCAGAGCAGAGGGAACTGCAAGGCATGCATGCACAAAGAGGTTACTCGCCCGGTTCATTTTTTTGCCTTTGGTCTTCCTTGGGTTTCAGCTGTCTAGGTATCTACTCATTCCCTCTGACAAGCCCTTTCTCACAGTCAAGCCAGAATAGGGAGGTGTTTACCTGCTCTACAAGCAGATTGGTGGACACCCACTCCACTCTGAAGTTTTGCTGTGAGATATAAAGTTGATGTGTAAAGAAATCCAGAACAGGGTTCTCAGGTACAGAGGACCGGCTATCAGTGTGGAGCCATGTGTTCTTGCTAAAAAGATTACTGTAAATATCACCTTTAAGACATTCAATGGTATCTGAAAGACACGTGGCATTAATTGACCAGCCTTTTACTAGCTGACAAATGACTAAGCTGTCTTTCTGACTTCTGAACAGATAGCAGAACAGAAAATTAAAAAAGTAAAAATTTAATCATTATGTTTCTGGCATCACAGTGTGGAGCTATTTTATGGGAGACTTTAAAAGACACATACCATATAACTAATGCTTCCTATATTCTAGGTAGAATGCAACAAAATAATAGGTGTATACCATACGATTCCCGTTTTTTTTCAGATCGTACTAATGACAAAAGACTTCTCTCATTCTTTGACTAAGGAATAGTCAAAAACTCCTTGGATGTCTGAACATTTTATATCATATAATCTAATAATTCACTATAGCATCAGGTCACAGAAGGCTGATTCATCTATCTGACACATTCAGCTATCTATTAGATATATGCTAACCCTTATGCCCATACTGTGCAGAGCACATTCTGTAAAAACTGAAGGAAAATATGACTTGACTTTATTTTTTCTAACGGGTCAGAGAGGTCGCAGGGGTGAAAGACAGAAACATAGGTGCATTGTTCATCTAATATTTATTATATTGAGTGCATAGAGATTCTGCGAACATTTTCTGTTTGCTGAACTGCCTCCCCAAGATTTTAAGATAGGCCAAGAGGATCTGAGACACAAAAATGCATTAATTTATTCTGCAGTATGGCTTCTTGTAAACCTGCTGTCTGAATTTTCTTCACATACAAGTCTTAAAGCACACTCTAATGTATGTCACCACAGATATAACCCTGATTATTAAATTGCCTTTAATGTGTTTAAGTCAAATATTTGCATTCATTGTCATATACCACAATTCACTTCCTCACAATGTAGTTTCAATTAGCAATTATTGTCTGATGACTCCTTAGGAAAAAAAGAGGCCTTAACAGCCACCGTGCTAGAAGGTATAATAATGGCTACATTGGCCTATTGTTTGAGATCTTGGCCAACTAGCAGAAGGTCGCTGAGCCTCCTACTATTGATGTGATCTGACTGAGCATGAAGTTAAAATTATAGTCGCACAATGAGCTGTGATGTTTTGGGTTGCAATGTTTGCAATTAGCCACAATGTGACCTTCATGTTTCATCTCTTAAAAGCAGAGTTACATTATTGATTATTATTCCTGGCATTGCTGTAGTTTATTAGTTTTGTCAGATTTATTTTATATTCCATTATTTGCCACGTGAGGATTATGTGGCAAGTCATAGAGTATGTGCCACACTTTTTTTATTACAGCAGATGTTCCTAAAGTAGATGTAAGCATCTCTGCAAAAAGCAGCCCCTCTGTGCCAAATTCCAGCTTGTGCTAATGTGGGAACCCAATAGGATGAGAGAAAGAGTGTAAAGAACCTTTATCCATTGCTGCTGGAATGACAGTTTCTGAATTTTGAAAATGTACTGCAGATTGCAGTGAGCTGCAAAGAGAAAAGGGATGGCCAAGGCCAAATCTTGGGCTTGCCCCTCTCTCTAACATGCTGTACTCCAGGGCATAATTGGTGTCACTTATTAGTGCAATACAATCTCTCCCCAACTGTAATTAAGGAATATTTTGCCAAAATTCAACCAATATACCGTATAAAGATTTTTTGTCTAGTATACATAGACTTCAAGAAGTGGTCATATTTTTTCCCTGAACGCCCCACGTTTGGGATGTGGTGAAAGTACCTAACTCTGTGACCTCACATCTTCTCCCAACATATTTCAATCCAGTATTCTCACTGCAGCCTGCAGGGTCATGCAAATCTTTCAAAATTATCTTTTATTCTCCCTCTATATTGAAGACGCCACCAAAACATCTGTTATCACCACATACTGATTTTTTTGATAAACTTTAATGAGAGTTTTGAGTAAGTTTGTTCCTAAGAAAGAATCTTGAGACACTTCAATAACAACTTCCCTCCAAAACAATAATTCAGTTTAAACCATTTTAATCTTTGAATTCAACAGAGAGCAGTGTTTCTTATACCAGCCCCAGCCCCTCCAGCTTCACCAATGATTTTTACATGTCACACTACCAGGTATTTTGTTGAAGCCTAGTAAATTGTGATTTATCTCACAGAATCACAGAATCACAGAATGTTAGGGATTGGAAGGGACCTCAAAAGATCATCTAGTCCAATCCCCCTGCCGGAGCAGGATTGCCTAGACCATATCACACAGGAACGCGTCCTGGCGGGTTTTGAATGTCTCCAGAGAAGGAGACTCCACAACCTCTCTGGGCAGCCTGTTCCAGTGTTCGGTCACCCTCACCGTAAAGAAGTTTTTCCTCATATTTATGTGGAACCTCCTGTATTCCAGCTTGCACCCATTGCCCCTTGTCCTGTCAAGGGATGTCACTGAGAAGAGCCTGGCTTCATCCTCATGACACTTGCCCTTTACATATTTATAAACATGAATGAGGTCACCCCTCAGTCTCCTCTTCTCTAAGCTAAAGAGACCCAGCTCCCTCAGCCTCTCCTCATAAGGGAGATGTTCCACCCCCTTAATCATCTTCGTGGCTCTGCGCTGGACTCTCTCTAGCAGTTCCCTGTCCTTCTTGAACTGAGGGGCCCAGAACTGGACACAATATTCCAGATGCGGCCTCACCAGGGCAGAGTAGAGGGGGAGGAGAACCTCTTGTGACCTGCTAACCACACCCCTTCTAATACACCCCAGGATGCCATTGGCCTTCTTGGCCACAAGGGCACACTGCTGGCTCATGGTCATCCTGCTGTCCACTAGGACCCCCAGGTCCCTTTCCCCTACGCTGCTCTCCAACAGGTCTGCCCCCAACTTGTACTGGTACATGGGGTTGTTCTTGCCAAGATGCAGGACTCTACACTTGCCCTTGTTATATTTCATTAAATTACTCCCCGCCCAACTCTCCAGCCTGTCCAGGTCTCTCTGAATGGCTGTGCAGCCTTCTGTTGTGTCAGCCACTCCTCCCAGTTTTGTGTCATCAGTGAACTTGCTGACAGTGCACTCTATTCCCTCATCCAAGTCATTAATGAATATATTGAATAGTACTGGTCCCAGTACCGACCCTTGAGGGACTCCTCTAGACACAGACCTCCAACTGGACTCTGTCCCATTGACCACCACTCTCTGGCTTCATTCCTTCAGCCAGTTCACAATCCACCTCACTACCCGATCATCCAGACCACACTTCCTCAGTTTAGCTGCGAGGATGCTGTGGGAGACCGTGTCAAACGCTTTACTGAAATCGAGATAGACCACTTCTCATGGCTTTTGTCCAAGTGAGTCAGTTACCTTTTCCAAAAGATCTGTCAGTTTGTCTGGCAAGATCTTCCTTCGGTTACTCAAATTGCACTCAAGCCTGTTTTTCATGTGATATCTGATGAATCAGACAGCTGGCCTTTAAAATCTTTTCTGATGTTTATATCAAAATAAAAATAGGTTATTTTAAGGCTACTTGATGAAGCAGGAGTGTAGGGCTGAGCGGGGATAACCTAGACTGCTAGTAGGACTACTAGGACTAGTAGGACTGGCAGGACTCAGGGGCTTTGCTATGCCCATTTCTGACTGCGGAGGTGGAAAAACTAATTTGAACTTCCAGGAAAGTTTTAGAGATGAAGTCAAACTCATGACCCTGAATCTATAGAGAGGACATGATTTGTTTGTCCCCCATGTCCTGTAAGTGTGAGCAGAAGCACAAACTTTTCTAATACTACATTCAGCTATGCTCCCTGTATTTCAAATTCTGTTACTCTAGCATGTACTGTGTTTCTGGCAAGTTTTCAACATCTTCTGGGAAACAGTGCCATTTCCCTCAATGATGTGAAAGTACTGCCCAATAGGACACGTTGCTATTTTTAGGAGAAGCAGTCACAGAACAGTTAGGAAATTCAGACCAGCCTTATAATTTCCAGGCCCTGGCTGCAGAAACCGAGCATCCCAAAGCAAGCCACCCACTGTCACTAACTCAAGGTGAGGTGCAGGAAAGTCAGAGAACTATGCATGGTAGACCAACAGCAGTCTAAAACTCCCACCCACCATCCACGTTTAAACTTGTATAAGAGTAAGAGCTCATGCCGGAACAGTTTTGATTTCACATGGGTCCAATCTGGCATAGCAGGCTGCAAAGGGAATGCAATTTGATTGTAAAATATGAAGGAAGAGGGGGAAAGAGAGCAAGATGCTGTACTGGCTAAGTGTGGGACAAATTGTTTTACTGAAACCTGGGGAGTGGTTCAGAAGCAGTTTTATGTAATCAGTGACTTCAGTATAGCATTTGAGGGTTTTAACAATTTTTAGATAGACAAACTAGAGCAGAAGAAGAAATGAGAGCCCTGTGTATACACGTATACGCACAGTAGACTTTCTCCTTGACAGGCAACAATAAACTTTCTTCAAAAAGAGACTATTCCCACCAGACATCTCCCAAGTTTCACTTGCAATGTTACAAATCCCAGCAACTGAAGAAGATATCTTCAGTGTAGAAATTCTGCCCATGAGTCTTGCAAGGTAATGAGGTAATAGGCCATGTGTTGTGTGACAAATTGGCTCAGGTTGGAAGGCAGTGATGATACGACCCTATTTGGCAGCACGGGAAGGCAGAGAGATTAGATTCCACCTGCTGTCACTTAAGCTTTTGCATCCCTTTGTTTATGTTTGCCAGGATATCCACAAGCCTACACCAATGAAAAGATGAATATGTGTTTTCTAAACTGGATTGTAGCATTTTTACAACAAGTTTATTAAGGATTTAGTCCAAGTTCTTTGGTTATTGCTAAAGATTAAAGTGCATTTCATTATTGACTGCTAAATTATTCACGTTGAGTGCGCTTCTCGAATACTTCTCTGGCTCACAATATTTTTCTTCTGCCTTTACAGTGATGAGTTCCAGGCAGATGCTCCAGGTACACATTTGTATCACTCTGCCTTTTTGTTTCCCTTCATCTCATTCCTGGCTCCTGCTTCACACCTGTGTTTAGTCCATGGGCATGTGAATAAATAGCCTTCCAAGCAGGTATGTGTTTCTTTTTTCTAGTGGGGTTTGGTCTTCTCATGTTGATAACTGCCTCTTCAGTGCCAGTGCTCCGGGTGCACAGCTTCAGTATCGCTATCCACAGACAGCCCCCCTTGCAAATGTCTTTCCAGTGCAACTTCTGTGAGAGGAAACTTTCAAACTGCATTCAGACAAATAACAAAGTTTACCTTCTTTATATCACTTGGACACTTTTGTATATTGGATTCAATACCAGTTGCAATTGCTCAGCAGCTCTGAAAAAGCAGGTAATTGTGGAGCATTGACTTACTTGAATTATAAAAGCTCCAAAGAGATGCTCATAGATAGTTTGTGGAGCCAGCTGTAAAATAATGGTTATAATGAAATCTTAAATACCATGGGCTATTGTGTTTGACACAACAAAGACAGCAGATTAAAAAAAGCCTCCTCTGGTATGCAATACTCTGTAGAAGTTATGGGTCTGGACCCTGGTGGGTATTGACTTTGAGAGCTGAGGACTACTTTCTGCAAAGTGCCATTACTTGTAATTCTGTGCCACTTAGGTTTTCAGAATCCATGTTGTCAAATTGTTCCAGTGATTTGCTGGAAGGAAAAATAAAGCTCTTCCCAAGCTCATGCCACCACTCTAACTCCCCTTGGAGTACCGTGGAGCCAGGTCTTTCCAGAGATGGTTAGGAAACAGCAATATTTCCTCAAACAGGTCTGCCTGTCTAGACAGAAAGAAAAAATCCACCACCACATCCCACACTGTTTTCTAATTTCAAAGCACATGGAGTCCTCTATTTTGCTGCCTACACTGACAGCCATGTCAGGCTGCAGCACCAGAAAGCCTCACTGAAATATGGGGAATCCCATGTTATCACTGGGGTGCTCAAAGTCAGCCACTGCCCTGCAGGGAGCTGCTCTCATATGGTTTCCACAAGCTCCAAAAGCTGCAGTCCTAAAAGAGCCCTGCTAAAATCTAACCCCTCCTTTGCTGGCACTGGGGTTCTCAAGGGTCAGTGGCTGCAGGGAATACTTCTGGGTCATCTCTGCTGATCTGGTGCACTCCAAAGGGTTTCCAACCACAGCTGGGTGGGCTGAGGATGTCTCTTCTCTCCACTGACATGGTGTGGGAGCAGCAGCAGCAGCAAAACCACACCCTCAGAGTGACCCTTTTCCCAGCCACAGTCACTCATGGGAGATGTGTTGAGCTTCTGGGAAGCTGCTGAAAGACCCGGGCATTTGCTCAGCCTTGTTTGGCAAGGGTGGAGGAGTTCTGCATTCTGCATAATTTTTTCTTTTTTTTTTTGTTTTTCTTCTTAATTTTTCATGTCTGATAGCTGATGGGACAAAGCAGTGAGGGCTCTGAGTGCTGGTCTCTAATTGCATTTATTTTTTTCTGATGGTTTGCAAATGAAAGGATGGCACAGCAGGGACACCCTCATGTTGGTCTGATGTGTTCTGGCGTAGGAGGGCAGCCATGTGAATGGAGACCTCGGTAGCCTTTTCATTTGCAGGCAGTTTTTCAACTGCTGTGTAAGAAGAGGAAAATTCACACCAATTAATTCGTATTCTTATATTTGGGTTTTTAAAACAAACCTGCTTACCTGTACAAAGGAGCCATTTGCAGAACGAGCTTCATATATTTCATGTGTAACCTTGAGGGGTTCCAGTAAGGTAATTCCCATGCTGGGATGAGCTAATCTAGCACAAAATGCTACACCTGCTTTGTTCTGCTAACAAATAGGCCTCTGCCTGCTGAACACTGCCTGACCTGACTTATTACACCTTCCCCATCAGCAGAAAGACTCATATCATCACTGGGCCAAAGGTGAATTGCCTGGAGACAAAGTTGGAATGAATTTTTTGCAGCCCCATTTCGCCAGGCATTCAAACCGCTTCATCCTGAGGAGCAAAGACCTTTAACTCTGTCACATTTATATATGCTTATAAGGACGGAGCAGGTTCTCCTCGCAAATTTGCTCCGGGTGAATGTATCGGAAAAGGTAAGCTGGAGGAGAGAGTTTTTGTCTCTCCTACCTTTTGATGAACAACACTATCACCCAGAGGAAGAAGAGGTATGAAAGTCAACTGTGGTGTTGATGCTTCCCGTGTATATTAGCATCTCTGGAGTTAAATGTCCATAGCGTATGCTAAGGTTGTAACACACGCTAAAGCATTGAGACATTCAAATTCACATACACTGATGGGTTGTGTGGGGAGAGCGAGGAGGGGAAGTAAGGAATTACATGCTCATATTTGGCTTCTGGTCCAGAAAAATATCTAGATGCTTCCAGCTGATGCCAGTTTTCCTTTTGAAATGTTGCTTTGTATTTATAGTTTTCTTAATCCCTAAAGCAGAAGAGGCTAATATTCATTTAAAACCCAATAACAATTAAAATCCCCAATAACAATTAAACCCTACAATGAACAACTGCTCTAGCTTTGTTTATTGCACACATAAATAATCATACTTCAATGAACATGTTAGTATCTATGATCTCTTCCCAGATTAAGGTTGCCTCGAGACTGCTTGCTTTGGCTACTGTAAATGTGACATGAATTACACTCAGGAAAATGTGTCTTACATGCTGGGTTTGAAGTAAATTATTTTCTTCTAATATACCTACACAACTGTCACAAGGAATTACACTGCAGATTTAGTGATGTTAAGTGTCAATTGTAATTTGGTGACAGCCATTTTATTGGCTATGCATATTGCTCTGCGAGGACCTGCTTCTCAGTATGGAGGCCACCGTATCATTAAAAACCAGTGATCCTTCACTGATGACATAATTTGACTGGCAGAGAGAGGAGCAGTGAGGGGCTTGCTTCCACCTGCATGGGATCTGCTGTGTGTCAGAGATGAATTTGCCTTCAAATTAGAAACAGCACAGCAGACTGGTGGCTGTGATTTTGCTTGATTTCTTTTAAGGAGTTTCACTGGAAAGGTTACTGAGCAGCTGATAGGAGTCTGTTTTAATATGTCAAACATATATATTATGCAGCCTGTAAACATTTCAAATATTTTTAGCCACAGTATACAGTGAGTTATCAGCGAAACACTTTCAGCTGAATTGAGCCACATGCTTTCCCCCACCCGCTTCTGCACACTCATCCATCCATCCACCCGTCCATCCATCCATCCTTTTGTCCGCAAGTCTGCCTCTGCAATAGGCTCAGGGTATTAAATTTATGTGTTAAAACAGGAAAAAAAAAAAGTGTTAACATAAAACCAGTGTTTCAACAGATAAAATAAATCATACAAGCTGTGTAAAAATTCAGAGCAAGAGCAGAACCATAATCATACATTCTGAAAATTTTATAAACTGACAATTCAAGTTACGTGTTTTATGCTAATACACATAGTGGTAGGTTCTAACAAACTGTGATTCACACATAAAGAGTAGAAAAGTTGAAGGTATTATATATGTAATATCTATTTTTTCACATGTACATCTTTATATATACATTATGTACTTATTCTGAGAAAGAGGAAATAGATTCCAAGACTTTCTTAGCAAATTTAAATCAATATAGCTGCCTTTCCATTTTCAGTATTTAAATTAAATTTTTTGCTGCAAGGCACTGCAAGGAACAAAGCAAAGTACCTTAAAAGAAAGTGTTTCCCTAGTAATTTCACCTCATTTCACACCTATTTGGTAGCTTTTCTTAGTCAATTGGTTTCATTGAAAATGCTGACAATGTTCACCTATTAGAATTGTCCATACGCTAAGGTGTGCTTTCACCTTAGATTCACTTTATTAACTTTAAATGTAGAAAATAACTTTTTTTTTTCTTAAGACTACCAGCATTCCTCAGTATATACTTTTGTCTGTCTCCCATTTTTTCACACTGCTTGTTCTACTTTTTTTGAAAAATCTTTACTGAACAATAAACAGCATAAATTATTCAGCCAATTTCAGTCCAGTGGCATAAATCATACTCTAGCAGACATGCTACTTATGACAAATGCTTTGTCTAAGAGAAACATACCACTGAAGGTTTAATCAGAAGCTCTAAACATTTCAGACTTGCTCAATTTTATTCTTGGCAAGAAACACTGTTTTTTGCTATATCTTCCAAAGCTTTGGGGGAACGTTCATTTTTCCCATGAGAATACTGAGGCCATTTTTACCCACTCCAGGAAAGGGGAGGGTGTTAATAAAAGAGCACTTTCCTCAAGAAAAATTCAAATGGGATTGACAAAACTTCTTGCTCTTGAAAGCTCATTTCAGAGGCAGCCTTGAATGTTTTAAGTGCTTCCTATATAATGAAGTATCGGGACTTGCATACTGTCCCTTTTAAAAGCATAAACAGCATGTACGAAAACATAACCTTTTATGGGATAAGAGGTTTCTTAAGATTTTATTAGCACAATCTGAAAAAATAAAACCCCCTCTGTCCCGAAATAACACACTCCTGATTTGCTGTGCTGTGTAAGTCCATTAGATGCTTGGGCACAATTACCCATCACCTGATTTAGAATCACATTTTTATGCAGCTGGGGTTGTGGACTAACTGATTTGTCCAGAACCAAACCCTGGCTTTAAATATTAAATGTAAATTTCCATTGGTTCTGAGGAATTTTTACCTTTGTTGCTAGCTATTCTGAAAATTATTTTTGAAGAATATTTGCTTTGCTGTTAAGATTGTCTTTTTTATGTCACTGCTGTAGAAGCCTGGTGCCTTATTGAGTAACCAGTCCATACCCGCCATGTTCCCCAAATTAGTGCCTATATTCTAACATGACGTCTTGCATTGGGTCCATTCAGGCATTTTACTCTGCAGCTCCAGTCAATATGGTTCTGTTTTATTGACTGCAGTGCTTTTGTTTCAGCATCATCTAAAATGTCAGCTGAGGTCCTGGAACAAGGCTCTGCTTCCTGGATGGCTACTCCTTGTATAGCCAAGAAAAACACTGTTGAGTCAAATTCATATAAAACAGGAACCTGAAAAAATGCTGTGATAACAGAATGGTGGGAAGAGAATTGCAGATAAACTACTGTCATCAGCACAGTGCAGAGCTTACGCATAGTTGTGTGAACGCAACACAAATTATGAATAGTTTTCAACTAAAGAGCAGAACATTTAAAATATGTAGGCTCAGGATCTAGCTGACCTTATCCACCAGATAAAAGCAATCTGAAAAGTAACTGTATATAGATGCAGAACAGCTAACATGTCCTTTTAAAGAAAACTTGTTTTTGTTATTTTTAAGTTCTGTCTGAAATGAAGACAGCTGAATAGAGAAGGACCAGATGCAGAACGCCTATGCCAGTTTTTGTTATTTTAGGTCATACTAGTCACCACCAAATAAAAGGGAACATAAGTATTGACGTCCTAAATCAAAGCTGTGGTCCGCCGAGTCTCATAGATGCTTTAGCATAAGAAAAAGATGTGCCACTAGACACAGTGAATGTATCTGTTACCTATTAGTGTTTCTTCACGCTTCCTGAGAGTGGCTGATTTGCATAAACCTTTGAGTTCGAGACGGTATATTCATTCGACAAACATCTTTGGATTATATATATTTGGATTATTAGAAGTCTTGTTTGCATGTACCCAGCCAATCCTATGTGAGTCTGATGAGATGCTTAGTCTCAGAGGTATCATGCGTTGAAGCTCCATAGCATCATCACAGGCTGAGCAAGTGTTTCTCTTTATTAGTTCACCTTAGTAATATTGCAAAAAGAAATCCAAAAGTAGCACAAAGCTCCCATTATAAACCTACTGTCAGACACAAAAGAAAAAAAAACGTGTGCTTCTCTGTCTAAATGACTCTGATTTCATTTAAAAAAAAACAAAAAAAAGCAAATATGAAATCTAGGGGAGAGAGAGGGAGATTCTCTGACACATTTTACTTCTTGATGAACGCCACAGCAGGGTTAGAGCACACTCGTCTAATGTTAAAGGAGCGTAAAGAGCGTAAGGAAAGCAGAGTGACATTCCCTCTCACTTAGTCGCTCATGCCAAGCCTTCCAGTCCACGACTTCATTCTGTCACTCTCTGACCTGCTTTGACCAGACCCTTATTCTTTCCTAGCTCTGTGAAAATCGCTACTAGAGCAAAGTGCCGTGTGAAGGTCTAAACGTGGAAGCAGCTGAGCAAAGAAACAGAAGCCTGGATCCTGCAGTCCCTGTTCTGCAAAGTGCCCCTTGCACAAACTGGGGTTAGAATTCCACGAGTGCAAGCAATAACACAGGTTTCCAGCCAAGCACTGCTTATTCATTTAAATGCAATTTTCCCTCATCTAAAGGGCCAGCATAAGGAGGGAAATATGAAGATTTGTAACCTGAACATTTTGGAAATTTTTTTTGCCTTTGGACCAGATTGGAAGGCAGGGAGACGTTTGTCCTTTTCATAGCGCTGTAACTCAGTCTTAAGTGTAAAGGATTAAGAGTAGGATTTTTTTTAAATGTTAGCAATGGATATAAGAATAACCTAGCAGATTGTTTTTCGTTGGTCCCATACATAAAACTAAAAAGGAGCAGCTCCTACATGTAAAACAAGAGTCAAAGGTTTTGGATATGGCCTTCATATCTTTTAATATGGCCTTCATATCTTTTAATAACATTCAATTGCATTTTAATTAATGATAATGTCAGAGATCATGGTGATCAGAGTTCAAAAACAACAGGTGTAAAGAAGCCACAAATTATGTGAAAGGGGTCAATCTTGATTTATTTAGTATACTACATTAGACTTCTACTTATAAATAGGGACCAGTAAATGTGAGGTGTTTGAAGTGAAGGCACCACCCAAACTACAGTGAAAACTTAATAAGATGACATTTTCTTTACTGTTTTTGTATATTTTCCTGTTTGGTCTTCACAAATTCTTTGGAATTCTGTTTCAAGTAAACCAGTTCACGAAAGTCTAACAACTCTTAGGAAAGGCCAGGACTTAGAAAGACAGAGGTCTCAAACCACCTCCAGGAATAAAGCAAATTCAAGCAGGATCATAACTTTCTGCTGAAAAGACTTCAGAAAAACCCACTCCAAACCATGCCACCACAAACCATCATGCAATCCACATCAGCCCATTCTGTGTAATGAAAGCATCAGTTCACAATCTGAGGTTCTTTGTAGCTTTCTGTTGAAATCTGAAAGTGAACCCACAAAACTGACTGCTGAGACAAGCCAGTTTGAGAAGAGCCAGAGGACCACAAGGATGTATTATTTCCACTTTTCACAAACTTGTTCAAGATAAAGACTTCTGATTGTTGAATCATGACATAAGGTAAGAAAATAGATTTTGGTGTGTTTGTGTGTTTTTTTTTTTTCCCACTTGCCCTTTGAAGTGAGGAACCTGAGACCTGCTCAGAGCAATGCAATCTGTGAAGAAACAGATTTGAATGTTTTTCTGTAACAGACCATTTTCTGGGGTGGCCAAATTCCACTTTTTTTTCTAGGTAGCCTTCTCTTTTATTTCTGTGTTATAAGTGATGACAAAGTTCATTGCAGTCACTAGAAGGGTGCTAATCGGTACTAATACCGATTTTGTTCTTGCTTCACCTTTTGTTTGTATGTTAGTAGGCACAATTCATGACAGTCTCTTCACATTGGCAAGCAAATCACTTCTCTTTTCCTTGCATATTCCACATTTCCCTCATTTTTCAGTGTTTTTGCAACTACAGCACCTCTCATCCCAGTAGATCCTAAAGCACTTGCCAGCTTAACACCCCCTGATGTACAAATGACTGCATTTCTCATAATAGTAGCATGGGGTTTTAACTCACTCTCATAACAACCTTGACAAGGCAACTTTGTTCTTTAGCTAATGTCTTTAATTGGGCACACACTGGTTGTTAGCGTAGGATTAATTGTGAGCATCTGGGCATTTATTTATTTACTGTTTTTTTTTTCCTAACAGAGAGAGTACTGAAGTCTTTGCTATGAGAAATTTCACATAAAGACTTGGCACGTACCTTGAATTTATAAAGGCCTAAGAACCCTTAAAGGGGGATTACATTTCAACAGTGTCTCTTTAAATTTGTGCAAGTTGTGTATATCAGAAAACAGTAGGTTTGTATGATAACTGGACAAATAAGAATGTGAACCCTCATTCAACTCCATGTACTTGTGAAAAGAAGGGGAAAAAAAAGACGAATGTACTGTAATAGTTAATGTTAGTTTTATGAAAGGGAAGGACTACCTCCTGAAACTGAAGGTTGACCTATTGTTAAAGCTATGACCGAAATTAGCCTTTTTATTATTGAGGAGAGTTGTTTCTTAAAGCTTCTATAATCACCCAAGTGCCATAGGTTACGTCTGTAGGACAGAAGTTCTACACCAGCAAGAGAAGCCTAGGGAAAGACCCAGGTCTCTAAGCTGTGATCAGCAAATGAGAGATACATGTAACCCATCCAGTTATATTTTGTATTTGTGCTCGCTGTAGGCTCCTATTAATGGACCGGAGTCATCCAGGAAGAATCAGGGAATTACAAACACACTGGTACCAGTAATACTGTTGAGTATGAAGAAGTGACCAAAGATATGAAGGATGAGGGACTTTTTGGTAACATCAGTGATTAGAACAACTCATAATCATTGATCAGCAGTATAGAGAGAGGTAAAGAAATAGCTGTGAGACAAGGAGGACATCTGTATTGCCTCTTGAATTTTGACAGTTACCAAGCAGGTATAGTAGTTGCAGATTCCCAACCTACTTGTTAGGAGTCCTTTGCTGGAAGATGGCATTCCCCAGAGTACAGAAACATGTGAATGCCCCTCATTTGTTTCAGCATGGGGTTAGTGGTCTCAGCTCAAACTCTTCAAAAAGATGAGTTAACTTTGGATCTGCTGTAGCAGATAAGGCATAGTTCATCTTTCCTAAACTTCTGGCTGACCTACGGAGGGAACTACTTCTAGCTGCCAGCCAACGACAACCACCTAAGTGGAGTGAAACCTCTAACTACACAAACATCTGTCCATGCCTTGACTCCCACTGCATGTAAACCATGAAATATTTCACTCCATGTATCCTGGAGAGATAAAGCCCAATACCATGTAAGTGTTTTGCAAGGACACTGATTGTTTTGAAGTTCTCTGAAGGTGTAAAGTGCTCTAACTATGCTTAGAAGATCTTCCAGCTACTGGTAACAACTAGCCATAAACAAATAGTAACCCTTCCTTATAATGTACCAAAACATCCATATACATTTTGTAAACTTGTTCATATTGGGAGCATCATCTGGACCAGAGCAGATGATCCTGGGCCAGGAATATGGTCTGTAAAAGATGACAGAAGTCCTGGGATGGAAAACTCTCCAGAACAAAAAGTATGGCACTTTCAGTAAACGCCTTCCTTAGCTTCCATCTCCAGAGGGAAAGTGGCAGTGAGGACATGGATTCGTGGGGCAAGCTTCAGAAACCCTTACCAATAAGCTAGAAATCCCACAAAATGTTTCACACACATAACTTATTTCTTTCAAGATCTAGCTTTTTATTGAACATAGCAGCGAAACAAGGTTGATGTGATCCTCCAGAGCACCTGCTTGCTAATTTTAGGTTGTAGCCCAGTGCCAAAGAATGGACTGACATACAGGTTGGAAACCCCAAAAGGAATGATTTCTCTCAGCATGCCATAGATGTACATACCTTGATCTGATACAATGAACAAAATTTCCCATGTTTGGCAGATACTATCTCCTGTTACAACATTGTGTGTCCCTCCTTGTTCCTTTCCTAAAAGTCAACATACAAGTATACAGAAAATTAACATCTCTCTTTAAAATCCTGTGGCCAAAATAAAGACAGTTTCAACAGCTGTATGCATGTAAGTACATTTATTAAAGTAGTTAAAATTGCTTGGGATTAACAGAACAAAACACTTTTAAGCTTTCAGGAGAATGAGGCTGGCATTTTTAATATTTTTCTAAACAAAGGATTTATTGTCTTTTATAAAATGTGAGATTACTTCTCTAAAGGTGGTTTGGCATATGTTCCCTGTATTTTAATACTCCTTCACTTTGCATTGGGTGTGATATGCTCATTTCTGATGAAACTTGGAAATTTTCATTTGAAAAATGATATGTCTTATAGATAGCATGGACTAAGCAACTTTAGCTATGGCAGAGTAATAAAAAACATTCTTACCATGGATTCATTGAAGGTGCAAGGACAAATATTAACCTTAGTAGGTCTATTACAGCACTTATTTAAAAAAAGAAGAAAGGAAGGAAAGGCATTCATATTTAAATTGTCTCTATGTCTTTGTATGAGGAAGCAGATTTATGAACCTGAGACAATAAAATTTTAGAAGAACGGTGCTGTTAATGTGTTTAAAAAAAAATATATATAAAAAAAGAAACTAAATAACAGTTCGCACAAATCCCAGAACTGGAATTCTTGCTCATTTTCAGTAATAAAAATACCTATATATTATAAGAATATTTAGGTATAGATTTAGTTTATTTAGCTAATTTGCTAATAATTCAGAAAGAAACAAGTAATAACACTGATTCTATGTAAATAATGAATATGAAAGACATGCTTTCGTATGTACAGTAAGAACATAATTAATTGACTATATCAAATGTAATACCGAAAATCTTTACCTGTCTGTAGAAATGATATAAGGCAAATCCTGCTCATTCCAAGCAAACAAGAAACCTATTGAAACTGATGGGACTGTTCCCAGGAGTAATGCAAAAAGGATTTGGCCCGTGCACACTGTTTAGGAACAAGCTGAATCCTTCCTATGTGGGCAGAAAAGGCAAATAGGTACACTGAAATATAGAGACTCAGTCTATACTTCACACCTCCTCCGCACAATGTTGAAATCATTATTTACTATTTAGTTTTTATTATTTTTGGGAAAAAAAATTAATGGATGTTTTTACATTGAACTAGGGAACCTGACCGTCCTGTCTGTGAAGTGAAGCTGTAAAATTCGTGCAGGCAGGACCCGTGGGACTGGAATTTCTCAAGTGATAAAAACCTATGGGCCACGGTTTCAGATTTGTTTTCACCAGTCCGGATTCCAAGTTGATCCCACTTTTAGAACTGATGTGCAATATTTGGAGCCTGGCATGAAGCCAGTGATATCATTAAATCCTCTCTGCTAGCTCTAGCAGAGAGCAGTTCCAGTCTGGGAGCTGTCTTCACATCAGCACAACTTCTTAAATACCCACAAGATGGAAAGAGGGAAAGTAAATGAATTATTCAGTAGTAAGTTTGGTAATCAAAGACTGAGAGGTTTTATTAAAACAAGAACAAAGCTCTTGCCATCAATTAGAGCACTTCTGTCTTTATGTAAATGCTTAACGAAAGAAATGAAGTTGTTTCTAGTCCTTCCTGCAATGCATGGGGAATTTCATGATGAGTATGCCGAGCCTTCAGCCCTGGGAGTTGCTCTGTGTGGGTGGACATCTCTGCTCAAACAAGAGTCCTCCACTCCCAACTACGGGATCACAACATCTGACCTCAGTACTAGTTCATCTCTTCAAACTCAAGTTTGGCACCAGAACAGCCACCCACCCCCAAAATTTGGTCCTGCTTCTCCCTTCATCTAGGGGCAATGATCAGAAACAAACATCTTTTTCCAAAGAAAAGCAGAACTTTTTATAATTAAGACACTAATTCTGATGTCGTCTCTTGCTCAGTGCTTATTTTCTTAGTGTGTATTAAGACCATTACATTAAATTGGACGTATTTTACATTTTTAGGGGAAAAAAATAATAAGACACTGTTTATTTGCATGCATTTTCTATGTGTGTGTGCTTGAGAATATAAGAAATAATGGGCTAGTTTATCACTATACGTATGAACTTCACAGACTGCACTGAATTATTGGTTTCTGAAGGATATAATATTATCAGGTCACCATAATGCTAAGCAGTATTACGTTTTAGTAGATAATTTCTGAAAAGTGCTTACTTTTGAAATAAAAAAAAAACTGAAAGAAAAAAAACCTGGCAACAGTGCTGACTGAAAAAAATGTTTATATTTATATTAAACCCCTCAGCTAGATTCTCAGACACATCACTGCTTAAAATGCAGTCACCTGACAAAAACAGTTCTAATTATTACCCCCTTGGGCTAACATTTTTCAGAGTGACTGGCTAAAATGCACTCCAGCTCATAATTTCTATCTCTGACAGTGGAAGACATAACCTAGTTTCCTCTAATGCAAAAGTCTCTAATCTAGAGGGCAAGACCCTGTTCCGTATAACACTGAAGGGAGAAAATGCAATTTGAGCACAAGGAAATTGCACACATAGTTTGATAGTTCTACCATTCTCATTTTTTTTTCCCCAGGATTAAATGTCTTGTTTTATTTTATGCTAAATTATGACCCGGCTAGGACTTGTATGTATTCTTCGTCATATTCTGGAAATTTTATGCTGTAAAAACTAAGGCATATAGAAATGCAGTCTAACTTTCTTATTCCCATTTTAGCCATTAAAAATTCCAAATTTCAATATGGGGGGTAAGGATATTTTTTTCTTAATGGATAGTTTTTGCTTTGGCAAGTGGCACTTGCAAACAATAAGCTTCATTCACCTCTGGGTTAATCCAGTTGTGTATCAGCACAACGTGATTGATTTCATATTGGTGTAATGCAGTAGTGAATCAGGCTCCAAGGTTTGAAAACAGAGCACTACATTAACATCTGCATTTGTATACTGAAACACTGGGGAATAGATTTTCAGACAGGCTTCATCCCAACATCGTTCCCTTGCAGCACATTTTTCACCACCAAAAATAAAAAATAGTGTCCATAATTTTGTGGTCGTGAACACAACAGGGAGCAGAAATTAGAAAACCTCTTGGATTGCGAACTCCCTGAATTATACATGCACCTGCCTGAATTATACATGCAATTGGGTAGTTAGATGCATAACTACTAATATTTGCAATAGAGGGTACCTGCCAAAATCCAGGCCTCGATGCTCAAACTCAACTGCTAACAGCCTCTCAGCTGATGCAAGCAGATTTACTGGGGTGCACAGGGGGGGCCGCCTCACTCCAATTAGCACCACCCAAACGGTACAGCCTTCCCCCCGCCTTGACATCAGGGATGTTGCTGCATCTGCCCCTGACTGAGCCTGACTCGAAGGATTCCTGGCAATGCTAGGAGAAATGAATTAACTTTTTTTCTTGGTTCAGTTCACATAGGCAGTGGCTGAATGATAAAGTGACCTCAATCTGATAAAGCCAAAAATGCTGAAAGAGTTTCAAGGAAGTGAGTCAGGAATTCTGGAAGAGATGCTTTTTACACTCGGGTTTTATTAACAATATTTATTTCTCCCAGGCTAAGAACCACCCTTTCCTTTGTAGCTTGACAGCTGCTGCTTAACACCTTTTTTTTTTCCAGCTGGCAGGGCAGCTGGGTAAGCACATTGGTGGTTAGTACTGGTGCATTGTCTTTGTGAGCAGTAGGGGCACCAGTTCCCTCCTGTAAATGCGTGATACCCTCACATCTCATACATCTTCCAATACTTTGAGAAGTACCTAGAAATACTGGTGGCAAAAGTACAGTCCAAATAAAGGAGAATCAAAGCTTTCTTCCATTAAAAATCCCATTGCTGCAATGTTTATATCTAACACTCTTCATAGACTCATGCATCTACTCAAGTAGGAGATGGAAGCTCATTACTCCACTTTCTTCTTCCAGTTGGACTTTACATTATTTTTAAATACCAATGCTTGGCAGAGTTTTCAGTGAATTATAGCACTTTGTGCTGGTGAGTCATTGCTGGATGAATGGTCCCCTTTGCCTTTTTTTAAGGACAGAGAAGGAGTGAACATGAACAGTGCAAACAGGGGCCTGAGGCCATAATCACCAGAAAGCTTAAATCTATGGAAATCACACTCTGGGAAGACAGCATTTTTTTTGGAACACATTCTTGTCTCCACATGCACATCTGTTTGCAGCATCTCCGCCCACACTGGCAGAGAAGATCACAGTTTTTTCTAGCATCCACCCTGCAGGCTGAAATTGCAAAGGGAACAACATCTCTGGAGGGTGAGTTCAGCTGGCTGGCTAGGGCTTCATAGGACATAGTATGTGACACAGGAGCTACTGCATGAGGCCATAAAACGTAAGATACTTGGTGGGTGGATCCTTGCTTAAATGAGTTTACCCTTTGCATCAGAAGAGACAGCAGAGATGTTGAGTGTTGAAGAGTAAGCCTGGATTTAGCTGAGCTGTGCAGTCCCAGTAAAATGCCATCTCCCCAGATATTGCACATTATTAGAAGGTTTCCTTGTATTTGTGTAGTTAGTGAGGCAAGCAGGGAGATATAAAGCAAACTATTTATTTGCTACTGTCAAGTATCACACTATTAGCAATTAATCTCTAAATTACCTTGTTTTCTACCTTTTATTTTCCTGCCTGTGAGGACTTGAGCTCATAAAACATCATCAGAATCCTAAGGGATTTCCAAGAAAACTTCTTTTCTGAAACAAGCCTGTCAATATTAAACATATCGTATACTACTGCAGTCAGGCATACCAGTAATCCTCGCTCCTGGCCGTGGTGGACCACCTGCAAAGGTCAAAGAGTTGTTGATGTCACCCTGAACCATCAGTCCTCGGGCATCTTGCTCAAACCTCTGCTTGTCAGCTTGCTCAGGGGCAGGAGAAGCCCAGCTCCTCTCAGATGCTGTAGGAGACACACGATTAATAGCTTTTAGTCAGTCTCCGTGAGTGAGATTGTAGTCAATGAGAGAGGCTTAACACCCATTCAGTGAGACAGCTGTCCTCCAGTAGCTGGTTTCATAAAGGTCCATTCTTCGATATAGATTAACTGATGGCTTGCCCTTCAATGTGGCACAGTGTAAATACTGAAAGATCCTTTATATCATTGGTATTTAAATGCAGGCTGACAAATGAGCCATAGCCACTACCTGAGGGAATAATCCTACAACAGCGCTTATGCAGACGATAAATTGGTGAGGCAAGAACTTCCTGTGGGCAAGTCACCCAAATAACCTCTGCTGAAACCCAAGCTGTAAGCAAGAAAGGGCTGAAATATACCCAGATCTCTGGGTAGAGACACCCAGGCCCAGCTGGGCTCATCAGATTGACGACCAGCATTGGTGGGGCTGAAGAAGAGCTAGAGGAAACCCCAGAGGCCAAGGGAAGAGATGGGGTGGACAGGGAGCAGATATCGACAAGGAAAACATTCCTGAGGGAGACACTGCAGTTAAAAGGCTGGAAACCATGGCCCCCAGTCCCTGACGGCGTTTTTACTTTCCATCTTTCATAAGTCAGCAATGATGTTAGCTCTGCAAGAAGGCCGACAATTTGATCACTGCCTCAGCCTAAGCAGGCTTCTTCACCTTTCAACCACTCTTCTGTTATCTTCCACCAGTTTTTGTCTTGGGCAACATCACTGTCACCTTATCATCACTGCCAGCTGATTCATATTTTGAATATAAAATCAAGATTTGTGGATCTTTCTTTCTTGTACTAAAAAGATGATGTTTTCCCAGTTAAAATTTGTTCTAGGAAATTTTATTTAGTGCATCATCTCTTTGTAGTCCACTAGGAAACTTGAAACCTAATGCCAAAATGAAGGAAAAAGCTTTTATAACTAATCTCAAAGCTAGAATTAGGATCTTCTTGCACGGAGAACAGAAGATACTAATCATTCATTCTGGGAGAAACAATAAACTAATTGTTACTGCACTAGGAAAGGATATGTAAGCATCTGCAACCTGTATGCCAGGCCTCTTGTGTAGGCAGCAAGAGTAGAAACTAGCCCTAATCCTTACACAAAAATTGCCAGGAAAATCCACACGTCTGGAAAAGGATTTGATTCTCTCTATGCATCAGTAATTCTGCAATGCAAAACACAGTACAGGACACAACAAGAAATGCACGGAAAGAGCAAGAGATCTGTAATCAGCAAACTTATGGCTCGCGGGCATTTCTGGTGTTGCCTGGAAAGGACGGTGAATGACATCTGAATTTTCTTGAGATGGACTCCTTTGCAAAGAGTCCCTGCAGACGTGAGCCTGCAAGGTTCTCGCCTTCTGACTCCCCACAATTTGTGCACTATCATGGACTTCTATGGTGCCACAGATGCTCATCACTTCCTAATCCCACATAAGAGATGTTGCTGGTCTTCCTGATGACCTGTTAATTGAAGCCTGGCACTCCTCTGACATGAGGTTGTCTCCCTCACGAAGGAGGACGGTTGAACTGTCTGGACCTAAGCTCCATGTAAATAATTTATTAGAAAAGAAAGACCTTGGCAAATATCCAGCACTTTTATAAGAAAGAAGCGCACTTCTCAGGGACAATGAAAAAAATCCAGTCCTTTTGCCTTTTCATTTTTATGAGATCCATGTAGATCAGAAAGAAAGAAACCTTTATAAACATTGGGGCTACAAGTGGTTTGATAGAGTAGTGGGGGTGAGGAAGTGTTTTCAAGCCAAGTCTTAATGATATGCTGCTAAATGATTGCAGAGGGGAGAAGTGGGGAAAGGAGAATCTGCTGAAGTCAGTGGGAGATCTGCGGTTCACTTCACCGAAGCCAGGATTTCATCCCAAGTTTGCTGCTGACAACAATGTTCATGAACATCTAAAAAACATTATAGTATTTCGTCATTGTTTAGTTGGGAACTGAGTACATCTGTGCCTTGGGAGTAATTCACTACATCACCTAAACAACTTAATCATCTAAGCTTTTCATGTGTACTGGCAAGAAGCAGACCTAGACATTTGAAAAGGAAAAACAATATAAATACATTTGAACACCTACTGGAGGATACAAAATCCCTGTTTTTTCCTAGGGAATTCTTCATTTCAGCTGCACTGTTTTTGAACCATAACCCTGGCTTAGTAATTTTCAGCCTCCTACGTAATGAAGTTCACTGTTACAAATTTTCATATTCAAGGGTCGAAAACTGTAAGGAACTGAAAAATGAAAGCAGTAACAGTTTATAGGCACAGTGCTGTAAAATTATCATATTTCTGCAGTAGAGTTACTGATTTGATTGCCCTTCTTTTAACCACTTATCTGCTTTCCTTAGATATAAATTACATGCATGTAGGAAAAACCCACGTATGTTTCATTTCATTATTCATTGTCCACATTCTCCTGAAGGAACTGGAAAGGTCCAGGAGGACACATGCACAAACATGAGTACTAAGCCCACCTCCTTCCAAAAGCAAGCAGAAACAAAACAAAGAGAAGGCCCATGCCCAGTTAAGAAGAGTATGCTATAAACTTTTACTCACCTGTGTAATCCCCATTTAGGAGTGCGGTGTAAATGGCTTTATAACACGACACTTAGCCGGGTATTTATGCTTTATACTCACTTCCATACAGACCCTGTGAAACACTTTGAAGTGGTTTCGCAGAGCAATCTTGCAGACTGCAGTCTCGTTGACTGTAATCTTGCAGACTGCAATTTTTTTGAGCAGTCCAAACATCCCCATTAAACAACCCCAAACAGGATTCAGAAAGTGCAGGATTCCAACACTTTTCCCCCAAGATCAGAGGACCGCTGTGCATTCTCACCCAATTTAAACAAAGTAAACGGCAGTTAGTATACCCTCCCCTAATGGGCACCCCCACTGGGGACATTGTTCAAGTACCACCACGGACACGGCCCCAGTGCAGCTGGATATGTAAACAAGGACATAATCCTCCTGAAAGAGCGCGCACAGCTTGGCAGAGCTCGCTGTGTTGTTAACATATTGTGCCAGAGCAACAACAAAGCCATCATTTTAAAGTTTATTCGCAGGCTCTTATTAATCAAGAAATTTTCCAGAAATTGCTTCTAAATGAAGGACCTTCCAGAAAGTCACTATTTGGGAAGGAAGGTTTCCAGATGACTTTTTAACTTATCTGTAGCCTGTTCCTCAGAATAAATCACAATTTAGTCCAAGTTCAATTGAGACAGAAAACACATTGCCGTTATACAATGTAAGAGAGCCTTCTGGGTTTTTATTTTGAACTCTCTCCATTTCTTAAAAGGCCAATCAGGCTTTGGGTCGTAGTTCTTCACTAGACTGGAGATAGTCAACATGCTGTACCTTGGCTTACTAGCAATGAATGCAAAACATTAACAGTTATAAATTCAATATAATCATCCTGAGTGCACACAAGACAGTATTTCCAAGTTAGGTACTCTGAGGAAAGAAAGTATGCTTGGCAATTTTTTCAGTTTCATTAGCTGATATTTCAGATTTTTAAGGTTTTCCTAGCATTTTAGGGACAGTCATAAAAACGGAGGAATAATGTGATGGGAAAAGATGTCATTTTGAAAATAAGCTCTCCATCAGCCTTCCTTCTGATGGAATCAATGGTTGAGGGTAAAACTGTACCCAGAGGTACACACTGGCAAGATTTGTTATGGAGATGAATAATCAGTAATAAATTCTAAACCTTTATTTAAAAAACTTTGATCTTAGAAATTAAGGAGAAAGTTGATCTGGATGTATTTTATAAGAAAGCCAGAACAGAACAGGGAAAATGATGGCTGGTTAACTTTACCATTGAAGGTCTTTATTAGAAATTAGTATTGACAACACTTAATCTGAAAAGGCCACTTCTTTATATTCAGGTAGTTTTGGAATAATTTGGGGTTTTTTTTGTGGTTTTTTTTTGTTGTTTTTGTTTTTTTTTTTAATGTTGCACCACGTGTTTGGCATATTTTGGTGACTTCAAAAGAAATTGGCTTACCTATGCAACACAGATTTAAGTATTTGTGTTGTCTGTGTGCAACTCCACCTAAAAATAATTGGTAGCCCTATTTTCATGGATAAACTCTTGGCTGTTTGCAATGTTGCTGCACTGGACAGTGGCATAGATGTTTCACCAGGATACTGAATCTCTAGATATCCTGGGTAAAACGTTACTGTGCATGTACAGAATAACTGCATATGCACAGTAAAAACTCAGTGCGTCCCTTGCTGCCTGTGGGTCATTGGTTTGTCCTGTCCCATGCTGAACTTAACGGCACACGCTTGGTTCAGCTGAGCATGTTCGGCAGGTCCCATGTCTCCACTTTGCTGCACACGTGCAGGCCAGCTGCATCAGTTCAATTTATCACTTTGATACCTGTTGAGTTTAACAGGTCTGTGTTTAAGCTGTTTTTCAACAAATGTGTAACCAAAACCTCATATCTGCCCTCTCAACCTAATCAGAACTAGGAACTGATTTCAAAAAAGTGTATTTGGGTCTAGCTTGCCCTCGATTTCTTTGCTGGAGCAGTTGAGCATATTTAACATACCACTCCTTTTTGTATTACTCTGTGTTCCTGTTCTGTATTGAACAGTTCCTGCACAAGGTGTTTGCCTTAAAAGCCTCTTAGATCTCAAAAGCTGCAGTTGTTAACTACTCTGATATTTTCAGAGGAAAGTTCAAAAGCCACTACAGCCCCTGCTTTCAAACCTGTCTAGGAAGGGCTTTCAACCTTACTGCCCATGGTCAGGCAAAGTAAAAACAGAGCAAAGTCCTTAATTACACAGATGTGGTACCTCTCTCTGTGTGCTGAGGCTTATAGCATAGCTGGAACTGATGAGCCTTGAGCTAAGTTTATAGATGGGATTGATTTTTATAACTGTCAGACCTGTGATTTGACTGGCTGCCAGCTGACCTTTGTTCTGGTTCAAACCCAAAGAGCCAGGTACAAGAACTCTCTTTTGTCTAGGATGCTTGCTTTGTTTTTGAGATCTATGGATCAAAAGTATTGTTATCACTGACCCCAAAACATAGATGTCCTTATGTCAGGGCCATTTTCATTCCGTGATGACCGTGAGAGATTTGTTATAGAATATGTGCTATGACAGATGTTCTTTATGTGATATCCAGCCCAAGGAGAAGGCACTGGCTTCATATTAATTACAAACACCTATGTCATTTCATATGTTACTAGTTTTGAGCCCTCAGTTCAATAATAATAATAATATGTTATAATATTTATTATATTTATGATTACTACTAATATAATTTTAAACCAAAGAGTGTATTATTTCTAATATCACTGACAGTTTTTGCCCTTTTTCTTATCTAGTTACGGTTCCTCTTCCACCGCATAAAGTCACCTTCATAACATCACTTAGATATGAGTTAATAAAGCTGAGTGAATCTGTGGATAGTCTGAAATGATGGGCTTTAATGATGTGAAACACCCTGTGTATGTAAACAAACTCCTAACATGATACTATCATTACTGTTTATTACTCTCATTGCTGAAAAATATTTCTATTTTGATCAAAGAATGGAAAACAATGGCTCAGCTGACAGTGACATCTCATTTCAGATCAACAACTTGAGAGAAGTTGAGTCATGAGTGACGCATAGCACAGAACAAATATTCCTTCCTTCTGCTTACTGCAGCTCCCCACGAGCATGGGCCAGGATCTCTGCACGACTGCATCAGCCAGACTGACCCTTCTCCACTTTGGAGTTGACAAACATGATGTCACAAAGTTAAATAGGGAAGAAAAGCAAAAAAAGAAAAGACATGAGGGAGAAAATGTATGTAAAGAGGTCTATGTTTTAATGCCTTCTGAGCGGAAAAGCCTGAACTTAGTAAAATAGCAGGAAGATTAAAGTTCAAAATGTGCCTTTTTTTTTTTCCCTCAGAAAATAATTGGTGACCCCTGAATCTATACTTTTTATCACTAGGTAGTACAGAAGCCAAAAGAAAATAGAACCCCATGCTATGCTGCTTCACCACTGTCAATTCTCGATGCATGAGATGAGGGTTGTGGTCTGCCTGTTTTGCATCTCTGAAGCAGAATACTTGCAGATGCTACATGTAAGACTGCGTATTAAGTGAATATGTGTATACTCTTTTTTTGCAAAAATTGCATGCCAGGAACAAGGATTTAAAGCTTGTCTTCTGTTTTCTGTAAAAGCAGTGGATGGGTCACACATAAACATTAGAAATATACTAAATTTCTCAAATAACACATGCCTTTTATTGAGATTTGCTTTATGTTGGTACCACAGAAGTGAAACAGTTAAATAATTTTGCCTTCTGTTGAAACAATATATAACCTCTTCATTATTATGCATAGCTTTCATGCATACTATTTGAAGATATAGTGATTTATCCAGCTGGTTTCTTATATAATCTTGAGGTATAAATTTATATAGTGAGAGTTTTAGTGTATTTATGATGCATAGTAAATTGTATTTAAAAAGTAACTTGTGCAATATATTATACAGTCTTTCTTTATACTGTTCACTCAACACATACACAGAAGCTTAAGAACTGATCCAGATTTTCTGTTCTGAACTTCAAAAATGAGTGGAAGCATAAGACATTGCAAAAATCCCTAATTTCCTCTGCTGAGGACTTATGTTGTGAAACATTTTAGTTCTCTATGAAAAAAAGTCTTTTTGGGGCCACACTATCTGAAATTAGTGCTAAAGTTTGAGAATGTCCACACAACGATTATGTGAAGGAGAGAGAATAGTAAAGGAGAAGGACTTGGTTTCTATGTATGAAAACCGAAGGACTGCTAGGTGCATGATTATTGCCTGAGGTGACCACTTCAACAACTCTTTACCTCAAATTCCTTGGAAAAGCCTTGCCCAATGAGCTGTTTTACATGAGTTGAATTAATTTAAAAAAGCTTTTTTTATTGTACCTTGCACATACCATTCCTTTATATGGTTCAAATCCAAAAAAACCTCTAGAGTGCCATTTTATGCAGAAGTGACATCCTCAAAATCACTTTCAAGTGTATAAACACCTACATTTGGGCCATATGTAAAGATCACAGATAAATAGCTCCACTGATGCTTAAAGCTTTGGTTCAAGCCAAAGCCCCAGGTGGGAATCTTAGCTAAGGCATTCCCTTGTCTGCCTTGTGAACAGAATAAAAAAAAGTGTGTATTACTCAAGTGATAAACTATGTACCTGTAGTTTTGAGAAGGAACAATCAAATCCTACCCAGTGAGATAATTTTGCTATGCTAATGATTTTGTTATGCATTAATAACAGATCACTCACATAATGCAGAAGTGTTGAAACCTGTCATCTGTACGCTTTTGGTTATATGCATGAAATTTACCTGAAGCACAAACATTTTCCCATATTGCCTAGAAGCAACAGAGCCTATACCCTGCTCTTGCAACAGCACAGTTCTTTGAAACAAGCAAAGCTTCATTGTATAATCTAGAACAGAACATGGTCCACAAAACAAAACAAAATAAAATTCAGCCTTAAATTATACACATTTTAGAGCCAATGGCTTATCTAAGAAATTTCAGTAATGGATGTGAGAAAAAGAGGGAAATGAGCCAGCCATTCACATTTAAATTCAAGATATAAAGATACCGAGTCAGCAAAAGTGCTGTTATTAAACTGCTGGAGTGTCATACTTGCTGATGAAGAAAACCTGCTGGTCTATTGAGAAATTCTTACTTATATTTGACTAAAGTTTCTATCGCCCTTCACTGAAGCCCTGGGTAGACGTCCGTGACTCTCATCTCTGAGCAGAGTGTCTGTGAGGACATGCAGTGGTGCTTTTTACTGTACGCTGTGGACCAAGTAGAAGAGCAGAAATGTCAGATCCTAAAAAGGATTGTTCAACGCCCTGAAAACCTCATTTACAGGAGTCACTGTGCAGCTCAAAAGCAGCCACAGTGAAGGTGATGGTTGGAGCAGTGCTTGGAAAAAGCTGTGACAGATCATCTATGATCCTCTGAATGAACTTGTGCAAATTACATTGGTTTTATTTTGGAAACGGTTAAAGCAGGCAGCAATTAGCATAGCCAGGCTGGGACTTTGGTTTGCCTTAATTTTGGGAGGGATGAGCATTTGAAGAGAAGTGGGAACACGGTTCAAGGTCTTTCCTTGAGCCTTTACGCCATAAGGAATGAGTCAACTGTGCATGGCTGGAAGTTATCTCCAATACTGTGAACATCCATAAAAGTGGAGACCGCACATAGGCAGGTCTTTTTGGTGTTTCAATAGCAGTGCAGAATGGGTTGCCTGCTGTGAAGAGGTTGAGGCAGCTGCCTCAAGAGTCTTCAGTATGGAAACTTGAAGATTTTACAGCAAGTTTTTGTAGTTTGTGCAGTGCAAAGGCAACAGCAGATTTCAAGATGATCGAGGAATTGTGAGTTTAAGCCTGATTTAAACCTTGAACCTTTACAGTAGGAACACAAGAGGTAGTAGTTTTTTTTCTTTGTTGTGATGTCATTGTATGTGGCATTGCTGTCTAAGTGATTAGCAAGATCTGGGAATAACCAAGTAGATTGTTTTACATGGTATTTTACCCTCCTAGAGCCTCCAGCCTCTGCTTTTCTCGTGCTATCTCAACCCATCACAAGCTGGAACTCTTTCTGATTAATTTCATAAAAATTCACACTGTTCAAAGATCACCCTGCCTTGTCTGAAAGAACAGTGAATAAAACCAAACCCCTCATTTGCTATACAAAGGGTTTTGGAATCACACATACGCTTCATCCTTGCTCTGTATAGATTATACAGCTGTTTTATTTTAAGACTTGCTTGGGAATAATTGGATATACAGGGTCATTGTCTGTTCCCGTTTGGGCAGGCCTGGTCCTAATTTGGATAAATATATCTTGATCAAAAGGACCAACAAATGGAAAATGCCCGTAGCTTGGTAAAATGATAGTGATTCTTAGGGTTCAGGAAGCTGATAGTCACAAATTACCCCAATACCATTTTTTAACTACTCAAAATTTTTTTGAAATCAGGGATAATCATTTTAGCATCTCAATTAGTAACCTTGTAAAGCATTGCAACAGAAAGACTGCATGAAACAAGATAAGCAAACTATGCTGTCAAATCTCCACAAGAGTGAATTTACTAGGAGTCTTTTATTTCTCCTGAATAAATCTTGCTGACCAATTGTTCTGAAATATAAGTAAACAAACAAATAGACAGAGAGAACTTCCACCATACCAGCCTCCTGCTGGGTTATGGCTCCACTTTATCAGCAATTGTAGCTGGCCACAGAAACTATTTCATTGCACAGGAACATATTTGTCAGTATTTCAAATAAATAAATACGTGCTCTTACTCAGTGGACACTTGTTGGGAAATTCCTAGAGCTGTAATTTTCAAGCCTTTTTTCATGTCCAGTTGGGTCAATTTATTTGTTTGCTTTTTTTCTGGGGCTTATACTGACTACTTACACAAGTTTTTTATTGTTTTAAAAGAGCTAAATTGTTACTGAAATTGTAAGCTGACAATGTCTTCTCAAATGCCTGTTCAGATTATATTTGGATGAGAAGTCATAGCTTAAAATAAATGATAAATGAATGTTCCACAAATGTTCACAAATTTTAGGAAACTTGTGACTGGTGCCCCTATGACCAGCCTTATTTCTCTTTTACCCACACAAAACTTGCCACTGTCACTAAGCACATTGTTTTTTTAATAGGCTGTAAAGGAGAGAACAGAGAAGCATGAAGGTTTAGTCCATTTCTAGTTTCTCATGAGGTGCTTTCTGTTATGCTTATAGTGTCAGTTTAAATATCTAGGACAGGGAAGCAGAAAAGAAAATGAAGATAAACAGTAGGGATTAAAAAAGCCAAAAAAAAAAGGTGTGAACTTCTTACTGAGATGGAAGACTACCTGTGAGAGAATGATATAACAGCTTGTGATGAAGGCTGGTTGTTCTGGTTGAAAAAAAGCAAAAATGTGTTGAACAATACAACAAGCATGAGTGTTGTCTGTTGCCATGTGGAACAATATAATAGAGTCCCTTTGCATTAATGGATCAAGATTCATATTATGGCTGTTTCTTTGCTCCTGATATTGGAATTGGAAGGGACAAATCTGGATAGTTAGAAACCTGATTTCCATCAGTAAGATACTCATGAACTGCTTTGCTCCTCTTGTTGTTCCTGTATGCCATGTGCTGTGCAAACTGCTTTTCTTCCTCTGTGATAGTTATGCATGAGATGCCTCTTCACATAGCAAACACTTTACTATCAACTTTTATCAGCCTTTTCCTTGTTAAGTGAACCAAGTAAAACTTTTTACATCAACTTAATCTTTCACATGTTCGTAATAGTCCTTCCTCGCACTTCTACTTGCAACTGACCTTTCTTGAACATGGGGTGACTGAAATGGTAATTGCATTGTAGAAAAGCTTCAAGAGTGCATTGTATAAATCCACTGATTATGATGTGCTCATTAATACTTCCCTCAGCACTCTGAAGTTTGCTTTGGTCATTATAGGGTGTGTTTAGTTTTTCTTCACAGTTGTTTCACATCCAGACCCATTCTGTGATCAACTAACTCAGCCCTGTTGATGAATAAGAAGTAACCTTAGTGTGTTTCTCCCTCAGCACATGACACTGCATGTCTACTATTGCATTTCTTACCACTGAGTTTGTCCCAGTCCTCATAGCAGAGCTATATGAAGGACACTGGAAGAGAGTTCATGTAGGAAGAGACAAAGAGAAGATGGGGACCAAGACACCTGAGCCCTACTGTCTGATGTCCTCTTCAGTCACATCCCCCACAACTACACAAGGCCACAGCCTTTGAAGTGGAGGAAAGGTGGGGGAGGGCTAGTCTTAATAACTTTCTTTCTTTCATTCTTTCTTCCTTCCTTTCTCTCTTTCTCTTTCTCTTTCTCTTTCTCTTTCTCTTTCTCTTTCTCTTTCTCTTTCTCTTTCTCTTTCTCTTTCTCTTTCTCTTTCTCTTTCTCTTTCTCTTTCTCTTCCTTCCTTCCTTCTTTTCTTCCTTCCTTTCCCTTCCTTCCTTCCTTCCTTCCTTCCTTCCTTCCTTCCTTCCTTCCTTCCTTCCTTCCTTCCTTCCTTCTCTCTGTATCCCATCAAGTAATATTTAATGCATAGATATTTTCCAATGTACCTTCAGCATTTCTTCCATTCATGCTGTCATTTCCATTGTTTTTTCATCTGGCATCATCCATTTTTCCTCTTTCCTCTAACTTTAGAATGTTGCAAGCTCAACAAATTCCTGCAAGCATTAAAGTCAAGCTGGTGTGGGTATGGCAGTTAACTGCTTGTCAACTCTCACCAAAGGTGGGAGCCGTCCTGCTTGCTTTCAGACCATGGAGACCTGGCCAACAGATTCTGCAAATCCCAGTTAAGAGACAGCAAAAATAATGCATTTCCAAAGAATTAGGGCTTCATCCTCCCTAAAGTCTCATACAGAAGGCATTGTTTTTTGTTCTTCTAGAGCGTCAAATCACTAGTAAGTGATAAAAGTGCCTTCTAGAAACATAGATGCCTCTAGACTAAAATTTTCATACTTGTAACCACCTCATTAAAATAATTCATTGTCTTTCCTCCACACAAACATATACAAGTTGTGGTAAAATGTTTAAAGAGAGGACCAGACCCTACAAATCAATAAGTAAGTCAGAAGGAAAGAGGAAGTAACTTATTAGTACACAATTAATAACTAGAGAAAAAAAGAAGCTATTTATTCATAAGATACTAATATTTATATGAAAAGACTAACGAAATAAAATTCTAAAATAGGAAGTCCATTCCCCCACCTCCTTCTACTTCGGCTACATTCATGGCATGTGATGGGTTACAATTTAATGACAACTGACAAAGTTGGCAGCTTTTAGGGGTAGACCTGGTTGCTGGCTATTTGCATGTAAAATGTCTAACATGTGAGGACTCTGATGTTGTAATACTCTTCTGCAAATAGTAGAAGATGACAAAAAATACAATTGGTTGTTGTATTTGTATGTGTTGTGTGCACTCTAGATGTGAAACAAGAGAAAACCAAGAAGACAGAGATGAGGAAAGTCCATCATTTGAGATTTTTAGGATAGAGTTTTCCATATTGAAGGTATGCGGGCATAAACAAGCTTGACAGTTTAAGTAATCATTTGACTTTTTAGCCCAAAACTATAGTCTGTAGCCTTAACCTTTGATATATGACCTATAAATAAGTTGGGAGTTCTTTTCTTCCAAAAAAGGCATTAATTTAAATTTCTCCCAGAAGCCCATCATTCATGTTTCCCAATCAGAGTGTTAGGGCTGTTATCTTGTTGCTGCTTAAGCGTTTATCAGTATTATAAGTGGTTCCCTGTAGAATGATTCTTTTCTTTTTCTACCTCTGTATTTTGAAAAATGAAACCACTATTCATATTTTCTGTGAAAACTGGAGAACGAATTACTTGCTTTTGTTAATACTACCCTAGATGTTAGAGGTTATGGTGCACTAGACTTATAATGCTGAACAGTTGAAGATTAGACTTTTTATAATAAATATTAAGTAGATAGCAAAATCATCATTCACTTTTCTTAAGAGTTATAATATTGACTTCACAAAAGTAAAATTAAATAGAGCCATGAATACATGCCCTGGAATAGATTTTCAATACCTGAACAGCATCATCATAGAGAAATATTTTATGACACCCAGGATATTTCCTGGTAGATAGAATAATGGAGAAAATAGAGGAAAAAAAGGGAGAAATGATGTATGGAGAGTTAAATTGTGGGGTTTTTCTTTTAGCTAAGTAATCCACAGTACTGTGGTTAGATTCATCCTTTCCTTCAACCCTTTTTTATCTGAAGCCATGTATCTGAATTAAAACAAAATGCTGAACTAATTTAAACTAAAAGAACAATCAGCATGCAGCTAAAACTTCTTCCTTTCTTCTCTGTTAACTCCTTCACCTCCTCTGTCCTCATCTGCTGTTACTATGCATTGTAAGGTTTCCACATGAGGTCATAGCTGGGAAACAAGAGTTTTATACAAAACCTTATGAGAAATGGAAATAAAATCTGCAACCTAGTTGATTCATGCTGCTATAGCTGAAGCAGTGTTAGCCAAGGTAGGAAATGTTATGGAGCCTCTCCTGTAAGATATATATCTTTATTTTTGCTATTTCTGTGTCCCGTTCAGACTACATTGTTTCTTGTGCTTCCATATATATTGGTCCTACCTGGGCACATAGCAGTCAAGGGAACTGAAACACATGCTACAAGTCCAAAATCTACAAGTCCTTGCTACTGCATTTCGCAGTTGCTCAAGCGCCATTTTGTTGAATTTGTTAATTATGGTAAATGAGGCCATTTTTAATGCACTAGTTATTTTTTGTCGAAACCTGCTGTGTTTGTATGTCATTGTTTGGTTCAACCACAACATCCAAGCCTACCATTCAGGCATTAGCATTATTTTCATGTGGGAGGTGACGCTGAGCCACGGGCCTCCTTTTGCCTTCACATGCATTATAGATAAAGAATGTGTTAAAACTTCTCAGTCTCTGTTGTCTCTGATCTGTATTTGAGAGATATCACAACATGTAGGAGTGTACAGAGCAACTTCTCCAAGGACTTTCCCATCCTCCTTGTCAGAGTAACACATCTTCAGAAAAAAAAACCAAACCCCAAACAAAAAGAAGAAAAATCTCCATTTCTTCCTGGCAAACAAATGCTGCTGGAGTGGGTAATGGCTGGCGATGTAACACTAGTGGAGTGTGTCCACTTCCCTTCTTCCGTGCTATTCACTTGTTAAGCAGAATCTCAAATAGCAATATTCCATCTGGGAACCCACACATCTTGCAAATTATCAGCTGATTGGTACTTCTGTCTGTATCAGAAAACATTAACTCAAAGTATTTTCAGCCTCTGCATCATATCAGCAACACCTTGCCCAATGGATTTAAAAGTGATCCTCAAAAGAGTTTTCTATTTAAATTGTTCATTCATTTAATTCCTATTATAAGGTAACCCAGATTTATTTCAGTTGCACTTAACGTCCTCTCTACTTATGATAAATTCCATCTGTATAAACACACCTGTGTGAGAAAAACAGCATACAGAGGATCACAGATGTTAAATAAAGTGTAAAAGGAAATGTTTCAGGTGGGTTTTATCTTGATGAACTTTACAGCAATATGGCTCTCTCAAGATAAATGCTCCATGCCAGCGAACGCTTCATGGCTGAATATTGTTTCTGTAAGAGAGACTTTTTTCTAGTCAGCTTTTGTTATATATACATACCCCCACATTATTTATTTGACCTTTTGGTAAATTGTTGACACCGTACTGTTTCAAGACTTTTTTTTCAGAGGCAAGGTTCTTCCTTTTTCCTGAAGAAGTGTCATGTATCTGATCCTGCTTTGTATCTCAGAGAAGGGGGAGAAGAGGAAAATCTCAAACTCCCAGTCTTCATGGCAATAAGGACTAGAAATGTAAAATACATGATCAGCATAGAATAAGATTTGGAATATTTGGTAAAGACTCTTGTTCACAATTCAATCCTGATTAGACCAAGGTGCAGGGCTCTCATATAGGCCAAACATGCAAATATATGAGATGTAGATGCTGTAGCAGGGCAGGTGGCTGTGAAGACCAATGGGTGAATCCCACATTCAAAGTAAGAGAGTTGGCAGGGACTTAGTTTAATATAGGAGGTTTTCTGATGTTACAGGATAATTTGAATTTTATATCAAAACACTTTGCATTGTAACTCCAGACTGGGCTTGCTTTGTTGCATTTTTTTTTTCAGGAGCACCTCTGGATAGCCTCTGTTCCAGATTTTAGCCAAAAATTTTCAAGATAGCAGAGGTTTTTCTTTCTAAGAAATGCATGCTGCATCTTTCTATTAATGAACAGCATGATAAACAGAGTTAGCTTAAAAATTTCACAGGAATGGAAAGACTGCAGTTCTCCCATGGCCATTTTAAGTTCTTGAGAACCATACTTTATATTACACAGCATCATAGAATCATTTTGGTTGGAAAAGACCTTTAAGATCATGAAGTCCAACCTTTAACTTAGCACTGCCAAGTACACCACTAAACCATATACCTAAGCACCACATCTACACGTCTTTTAAATACCTCCAGGGATGGCGACTCCACCACTTCCCTGGGCAGCCTGTTCCACTGCTTGATAACCTTTTCAGTGAAGAAATTTTTCCTGATATCCAATCTAAACCTCCCCTGGTGCAACTTGAGGCCATTTCCCCTTGTCCTATTGCTTGGTACTTGGGAGAAGTGACGGACCACCGTCTCGCTACAACCTCCTTTCAGGTAGTTGTAGACAGTGATAAGGTCTCCCCTGATTCTTCTTTTCTCTAGACTAAAACACCCCCAGTTCCCTCAGCTGCTCCTCATCAGAATTGTGCTCCAGACCCTTCACCAGCTTCGTTGCCCTTCTCTGGCCTCACTCCAGCACCTCAATGTCTTTCTTGTAGTGAGGGGCCCAAAACTGAACACAGTGTTAGAGGTGTGGCCTCACCAGTGCCGAGTACAGGAGGACGACCACTTCCTTAGTCCTGCTGGCCATACTATTGCTGGTACAAGCCAGGATGCTGTTGGCCTTCTTGGCCACCTGGGCACACTGCTGGCTCATATTCAGCTGGCCATTGACCAACAGCCCCAGGTCCTTTTCTGCCAGGCAGCTTTCCAGCCACTCTTCCCCCAGCCTGTAGCGTTGCATGGGGTTGTTGTGACACAAGTGCAGGACCAGGCCCTTAGCCTTGTTGAACTTCACACAGTTGGCCTTGACCCATCGATCCAGACTGTCCAGATCCCTCTGCAGAGCCTTCCTACCCTCCAGCAGATCTACACTCCTGCCCAACTTGGTGTCGTCTACGAACATACTGAGGGTGCACTCGATCCCCTTGTCTAGATCTTTGATAAAGATATTGAACAGAACTGGCCCCAGTACTGAGCTCTGGCGAACACCACTTGTGACCAGCTGCCAATGGGATTTAACTCCATTCACCTCAACTCTTTGGGCCTGGCCATCCAGCCAGGTTTTTACCCAATGAAGTGTACACCTGTCGAAGCCATGAGCGGTCAGTTTCTCCAGGAGAATATTATGGGAAATGGTGTCAAAGGCTTTGCTAAAGTTTAGGTAGACAACATCCACAGCCTTCCCCTCATCCAGTAAGTGGGTCAGTTTGTCATAGAAGGAGATCAGGTTAGTCAAGCAGGACTTGCCTTTCATAAACCCATGCAGACTGGGCCTGATTGCCTGGTTGTCCTGTACGTGCCTTGTGATGGCACTCAGGATGATCTGCTCCACTATCTTCCCCAGCACTGAGGTCAGGCTGACAGTCCTGCAGTTCCCTGGATCTTCCTTCTGGCCCTTCTTGTAGATGGGTGTCACATTTGCTAATTTCCAGTAAACTAGGACCTCCCTGGTTAGCCAGGACTGCTGATAAATGATGGAAAGTGGCTTGGTGAGCATTTCTGCCAGCTCTCTCAGTACCCTCGGGTGATCCCATCTAGCCCCATGGACTTGTGTGTGTTTAAGTGGTGTAGCAGGTCGCTAACTGTTTCCCTCTGGATTATGGGGGTTTACAAATCATGGCAACTTCTCTTGAAACAATATACTCCCATGGATAAAGCTCCTGCCTAAGCTTAAGGAGATGCTAATAGAAAACAACAAACTTTTGAAAAGTACAGAATAAGAAGTGAACAAAAGTCAGGAAATGGGAGTACATTTTCTGCTTCCAAAGATTAATTCCAGGTCAGACATAGCTGTCTGTTTTGGCATGATGTGGCAATATTAGAAAACAATCCCATGATAATTTTTATTGTAAAATCTTTTTTTTTGTAGAAATAATTTTTCATACTCGGCATTTATAAACTATTTGGCACCTAAAAGGAAGATCTGGAACTGGATTTATTGTGGAAAATTTGTTTCCAGTTAACTCACACAATTTGAGGATTTGGGTTTTTGGATATCAGACTTGAAATAAAGGTGAATGATTCTAAGAAAAATCCCATATATTTGTATGCAGACTTTTTCTGAATAGTTTCACATTCAGAGACCCAAGATTCTCCAGTGAATACCAATAAAAGTTAACTTTAAGATCAAAATTTCAAATTGTGTATTAAACTGTGAAATTAGAAGTGTTGTATTGGAATGCAAGTGTCCAGGTCATTTTTGCAACTAACTGTGCACATTTTTGTGACAAACTTTCCTGTAATGTACTATGTACCAAAAAGAAAATCAAAAGTAATTCTGAGTAAGAACAGGCTAAGATATCAACGCACATCAGACAGCTGATGTTTCTTCAATAAACTAAGGATTGGAAGCTCATTATTCATCTCCAGTTCCCATCAACGTGCAACTTCCATGAAAAAGACAGTATTACAAAGCTAAACCTAACATTTCTCTAACATGACCTTCTTACATATCTCTTTTTGCTATCTGTCTTTCTTATAAACACTGAAGTCTATGGATGGACATAGATCTTAAACGGATGTTAACTATTAACAATCTTATTTTTGATTATGACTTTAAATTCCCAATACTACATATAGAATCATCAAACCAGAAGACAAGGATGCAACCCTCTGCAACATGCTCTAGGTGAACCTGCTTTGGCAGGGGGTTGGACTAGATGATCTCCAGAGGTCCCTTCCAACTCTTAACCATTCTGTGATTCTGTGATTTTCTTCCCCACATTTTCATATGGGGAAAACACAGGAAAAAGGTGGAAAGAGAAATTTCCTGAAGGCCATGTACGAGACCATGATTCAAATGCTTTTGCAATGATGAAAATGGCTCTTTGTCTTTAGTACAAACATTTGCTTCTTTAGAGCTGTTGAACACAGATTTTTTCAGTAACCTCAGTAGGAGCTGAGAGAATCCAGGCCCTTTCAAACTCAATACCATAAGAGTACAATCATACCCTCTAGAGGAATGGAAAGCAACATGCATACCTACCCAATTATTGTGTAATTTATGTATAACATCAGCTTTGTTCTAAACACATACTTCTTTTTTCATTTCTGGATAAAAATAATAACTAATAGCAATCTGAATACATTGTCTTACACTACTTTTTTTTCCCCCCTTTTCTTCTTGATTTGCTGAAAATGGCAGAGATTTTTGCACTGGAAATACCAGATGGTGATTTTCTAAACTACCCTGGACTCCTTCTTTATTCTCCCAGCATCTAATTCGTTCCTTTTTGATGGGCTTAGCTCTCTTGTTACCACTCAAAGCCCCTATATGATCAGCTTGGACTTCTGAGATTGGTATCCTGCTCTCCTGTGAAAGAATAACCTACACTTTCAGAATTGTAGCTGTTTTACCTCCAAACTCCATTACCTTTCCCACTGATATTTTTCTTAACCTCAAGAGTGATTTCTCTTGAGATGTGTGAAGCTGCACAATCACAGCCCACATAAAGCCAGAGGCACAGTTTTTCTGGGAAAATACTATCTGATTTTTCAATCTTCTCCATCTTTCCATATCGCCCGTTCTTCCTGCCATGTAATTCTTGTGCTTTACATGTTCTGCAGAGCAATTAAATACATCATACACAGCTGGGTCTGAATTCTTCTTGTCCAGCAAGAGTAAGAGATAAGATTTCCCCACAGACCCGTGCTCCTGCACAGATACTAACAGGAATTTCATTGGGGTTATAAGTCCTTGCTGTTTTTTTACATTACCATTAACTTGTGCTTGACACAAGTTGGGTCCATGGCAGCAGTAGAATTACCTAGCTGAGCATTACCTCCTCAAGGATGATTTTAAAGCTACAACACTATAAAACACTTGTGAAAATCCATCTGGAATTCAAGCCTGGCACTCTGGAGATGCAGCTCTTCTGCAGCACTTTTGTCTCTCCCTCCACAGGCTTATTATCTCCTCAGGCATGACCTAGCATAGTCTTTGATTTCACATCTATTGTATAGTGTATGTAAACAAAATATGTTCTCATGTTCCCTGATATTAAGCTGGCTAAGGAAAAATTAGACTTACTAGCTATATCCTTGCAATGTTGACCAATACCCTTTACACTGAATGGAGAAAAAAGATTATGTGAACCCATATTTGATCAGATGAAGCCAAACCATTTAAAAAGAAAAAAAACAAAGGCCAAGGATCTGGTGAGGCAGAACACTAACATTAATAATCTTTGTATAGGGTTGGATATATCCCAGATGGAGAATGTCATGCTGAAGCTATGACAGTTTGTGTCCACTTCTATTTTTTAAAAATAGAGCAAAGAGAGAAAGGAAAGGGTTCCATGAAAGAGCAATGCACAGGTTCAGAACTGATGAAAAACTGGTTTATTGTTAGTAAAGAAAAACAGCACATTTCTCTACCTTTATGTTATTTCTCAAATTCCCTTCAAATAAATTGCTAAATGGTGAGGTGAATCTGGAGAGCATTTATTCAATCAGTGAATATGTGTACGATTGACACTGTAATATAGGTTCTTGCAACATATATTGCAATAAACAGCAGCAAAGGAAGCATCATATGCAATGTTTAGGAGCAAAAGGATCTGAAGTCAGGGTGACAGCGTACACACAAACCAAAAGCTGTTTGTTTGCTTGGAATCCTCTGTCTAGTGTATGATTACGTTGATGTTGTATATTTGATTATTGTATACCTCTTGAGCTATTCTTGAGTTTTCTTGACGGTTCAAAATAATGGAGACAGTGACAATTTCTGCAGAAGTGCAGACCTGTACATTCTTGTGATGTAGCAGTGCATGAAAATACAGTTTTTGATTTTAGCTCATACATCCTGGGTGCGAAACTATGACTGATTCAGTTTGTGTCATTTCTTAAACATCAGTAGGATTGAATGTATAAGAAAAACAGCTCTCTTTTGGCTTGAGCTCAAATTAATAAATGATTTTTACAAATGCATTCTGAAATCTCAAGTCAGTAGCAAAAACCCGATGAGTTCTGGGCAAGATTTTGTTGCCAAAGTCTGCCTAGCTTCAGCAAGAATTAATGGCTGACAGTAATAAAGTACTGAAGGTGTCTTCCCATACCAGTGGAGGTATGATTAATGTTAGTCCCATTTTCCTTCCTCCCCTTGTCAGGAGAAAGGAAAAAAGGGACAACAACCTGACTCCTCAGTCTCTGATGCCTAATTGTTACCGCCACAGCATAACAGGTGTGATGGAGAAAGTTCAGCTCTCATTTAATGGTAGTTACGACTACAAAGTTTTCTGGCTTAATGAAACAGGTATTATAGGTTTCCTACTTTACCCCAGCGACCCAGCTGGTGCCTCTCTGGTGGAACAGGAGCATCACTGGCTGCCCACTTGTAGCTTGGTATGTGGGTTTTCTTTCTCAGCATCTAGGAGTGTTTCACAATTATGATGGGCTAAATGGGTCTTACCCAATGCCCTTAGGCAAGATAGCTGATAATCATCTCCTGTGTGTTAGTACCTATTGAAGGCTGCTCTAGACCTTTGTCACCTCTCTCATCCCAATGTGACAGAGGGAAGCTGGTCAAGGCAGTGACTTCAGTCAGGAGCCCTTTTGTGGTAGGTTTGGAAAAAGTAGGCATTTCTGTTGGGATGCCCTTCTTCTTCCAACCCAGCAGGACCACAGTGATCACTGGGAAATTCATGGGAAGAAAATTTCTAGATAGTTCGATCTGGCTCATGGATGCCTTCAGTAAAGTGATCTTGCTATGGTGCCTGTGTTTCATATGTCTGTATCCGCATCCATTGTAGTTTAAAATAGAGGTCACGGTTTCCTAAAAAGCATTTGAATGAAATGAAACCAGAAGCTAAATATGGATTCATATTTTATCATATAATAATATCCATATGCTGTTTTCAGCTCAAACTCATATAGGAGATAAACTTGTGCCCCAAGTTTCAGCTCAGTGCAAAGAGCAAGTAAATGCTGGAAATGTGGATTTGTAATGGCTAACCCAAGCCATCCTTAACTACCTACACCTCTATAACGTCCTATACTGTCTATGCAACTGTAGAAATACACTTAAAGAAGTAATCTGTCCTTTTAGCTAATAACATCAAAATGAGACCTTTTTCTTCACTTTGCCTGGACCTCTAACCTTTAAAGGTGAGTTAGACAGCTGCAGAAAACCTGATCTCATTTTCTGCCCCCGGCAAGATTTTTTCAAGTTCATCTTCTTTTTTTCCCTTCTCTCAAAATCTGATGAAAAATGAAATGTCATGAAAACAGGTTCTGAGGCTAAAAAACCTCTGTCTGTCTCTGTGACAGATGTCAGTTTGAAAGGTTTCAGGTCACCTGTCAGAAGTATGTCAGTATGATCCATACAAACATCTACTCAACCTCTAACACTAACATTGAGTTCTACTTTTTAAAATACCCCTTGAAAAAGAATCAAATGATTTCAAGTCACTGCCTTTTCCCCTTTCTTTTAACTCTGATTAATGAGCCAAACTCTTAGGCAAAAAAAAAAAAAAAAAAAAAAAAAAAAAAAAAAAAAGGAAAAAAAAAAGAAAAAAAGCGCCTTTAAAAAAGGACAGCTTGACCTTTTTGTGCCCCTGGCAGTGAACCAATCAGCATTCTCGTAATCCAAACACAGATGCCTGGAGCTAAACAAATCCTATACTTGTGAACAAGAATTCAGTTTGCTGTCAAAATACAATGATGAGCAGCAAAGTGCGGCTCTTAAGCAAAATATCCTGAATTAAATTAAAATGTTTTTGATTAATAAAAGGAGTAAAGTGAGCAATGTCATACATCACTAATAACATCATTTGGAAACAATTATGTTGAGATATTTATGTGTGTATATTACATATGTACATTTAAAGCACAGTACCTCATCTCTACATGAGACATAATCCCATAATATTTTATGCCACCAGAAACATTGCTCATCTAATGCTGCAATTCACTATTTTGTAATGATTAATGAACAGGCTTGAATGTTATTTTGTTCCTGGCTTAGTGTCATAATGTTTGCATTATTTCTCACAACTGAGTTCCGGCCTTTTAAAGACTGAGCCTCTGTTTTGTTAAAAAAATTAATTGCAGTATTAAAGAGAAGATCCCAGCTGCATGACAGTTTTCATCAGTGTGTTGTTTTAATAGTCTACCAAATAGATATGCTTAGAGCCTTCTGCCAATTTCTATTTTCAAATGTCCCACATAGATCCTGTCAAGTAGGTTCTTGATGTCATGGGCATATTTCTGGATGTTTCTTAAAAATCTGTGATGTCAATTTTAGGGTCCAATATAACAATGGGGAAAAAAGATCTGGACTCACATTGATAGACCACAGACGCACCAGACCCAAATTTCCATATAATCGCAAAGTAATTCTGTGCTAATTTTTGTTTCAGGGCTAAATACATCATTTAATTCATGCATGAAACTTATGAGAAAGCATAGGTGGTGTTTTTATGTTGTGTTTCTGTGGAACACTCTCCTCAGGTGTAGAGTTGTCCTTTTAACATTTTTTCAATACATTATTTGTATGCTGCTGCTCATTAAGTGTCCATAATCTCTCCTTTTCCTCATAAGTGCATATACTGAATGTGGAAAAAAACTGCGTCAGATTTCAGTTCTTTTTTTTTTTTTAATAATTAATCATTGCACTGTGCCACTCTCCAGGAGTTAATTTCATTAACATTTACACTGATTCATATGACAGGAAAACAGTCAGCTTAGTATCAAAGGGTTACAGCTCTTACAAAACAAGTATCAACTTCATTTTGGGCAGTCCTACAGAGACTTGGGAACAGTTGGAGGCAGAATCATCTGCAGAAAACTATCAGTATTGTTTAGACGAAGATAACCACAAACATCCTGAAATACTTAACTGTGTCTAATCTCTTAGTGACTCATGTTTACATTATTTTTTACTTTAATGTCGATTTCTTCTTTTTTTTTTTAATCTTCCAGTTGAACATTATTTTTTAATACAATCATAGAGTGGAAATGAAGAAGTTTACATGTCATATTAGGTTACAAGACGGCCAGTATGATTATTTCAAAGCTCTGATGGAACGGGTAGTTTTACTAAAAACTGCCAGCTGCACAATTTCTCTGGTCACAGTGGATGTGACGCAGACTGGACCAGGACTGAACTCTTTCATGAGCACTTATTGATGCAACTCCAAGTCCACCTTGCAAATGAGGGTAAACCACTTCAACAAACAATAATCCTTGTGTCTGTAGATACTAAGCAGTAATTACAGAGATTTCCTTTCTAGTGTTCTCGTAACTTCAACGTTTGCAAATAAATCTGCAAGATACCATTTTTTTCTTGTGCCAAAAATCTTATTAATCCTACGGGTTAAATGCTAAGAATGTTCAAAAGATGATAAACAATTTAACGTAACTTTCTTGCCTCCAGTTATTTTCAGCACTTAGGCTGTGACACCCTGCTCCTCTGAATAAAACCATGAACTAAAAGGTGTACGCATTCCTTATCACACAGTAAGTCCTTTTAGAAACTAATAAATTAATTACATCTCCAAAGAAAGTCTTTCACTTGCTTCCCTCCCTTAGCATTGCCAACTACATCTGGCCAGTCAGGCAGATACTGAGAGGGCATTTTTGCAGATTACAATCAGAAATCTTGAAGTAGTTATTGGTGTCACACTGGAAGAGCATATTAACATTGCCACAAACAGACTTTCCCTTGTAAGAATAGTTCTTTGATGTTCCAACCCATAGCAAGAATATTAGGAAACAAAAAAAGAAACGGGAGGGTGAAAACAGCAACAATTGTGAAGACAGATTTCCCAGCTGAAATTAATAATTCTGAGCAGCACTAAAATTAATTACTCTGTAGTTGTAAGCAGGCAGTGGATTTATGGTAAATGACAGAGTGTTTGCAAATTTTCCTGACTACTCGATTAGAAAATGCACCAAGTACAGGCGTCAGCCGAGCATGCATTATTTAAGTGGTTGGTGTCTGGCGACAATCTGGAAGCTGCAATTGTTGTGGTTGCCCGTAGGAAAATTCGCACTTTCTGGGAGAAATTCTTTCACCTTTGTGTGCCCACAGCACGAATCTCTCCTCATGGCAGCTGTAGGATACACTGGAACTTTGTGACCTGGAAAATGTGGGACAACTGACACAAGGTGACCCCCTGAATGCTGGGGTAGGCCCAATTAATTTAAAATTTTGCTTGGCCTTGTCTCTTCCAATTTTCTAAATCCTCTGGAAAAATGATTAATGCGTACACTGCCAATGCGAAAATATTTTTGACCCTATTAAAGTCGACCAAGGGTAAACCAAGTGTAGGCTGGCATTGTATCAAACTAGCTTTATTAAATTTGATTGGAGGTTTGTATGAGGAAGGGACAGACAAGGACATTATTTTGCACAGCAGCTCCATTTTAAATGAAAATACTGGGAGGAATACAAAGTACTGGTGTGCATTGGTACAGAGCTGTATTTAACCTAGCAAAATCTTACAAAAAAAGTGGTTATTTCTGAGAAAGCTTAGTATTTGTTCCCTGTGAAAGCATGTTGTCAGTGAAGTTGATTCATTATACGATGAGTGTTGTTACCCTTGAAGAGAAAAGAGAATGATTCAGACCTTGCCTTCTTGCTTTTTCGGATTTTTATTCCCCTATTTATTCTTGTCCTGCTGGCTCTGGCAGCTGTAGACAAATCCAGAAGAGGGTTTGAGGAGTGGGACTAGGGCAGGCATAGGTGCCTTAGCCACAGAAAGTGCTGTTTTCAACAGTTTACCCAATTTCTACAGCAGTCTTTTTTTTTTGCCAGTGAAGTGCTCCAAAGTTCTGCACAAACCGAAAATCACTAAGTTTCTCAGCATTTATCCTGATGCATTCATGATCCTTAAACACAAGACCCTGTTCTCAGCTCCCAGGAACCTTCTAAGGCTGGGAAGGTTACATTGTCCAGATGTGATTCCTCATGGTGATTATTTTAGCATAAAAAAACCCCAAACCTAAAAGGTCACACGACTTTCCAATTTTCTGAATAGAGTGATTAACTGCTCAGTTTTTCAATCCCCTAAAACCTAACAGAGGATTTCAGATGCCATCCTGTCCTCCATGCTTCTTCATTTTCTGTTTAGGTATCCTGTTGGCTACCTTGGCTAATTTAAGGTAAGTTTACATGAAGAAGTTAACTGGTCATAAGTTTGTCTGCTCCCAGTCCACTCTTGCCTAAATACCCCAATTCCAGCTTGGAAACTGCAACTCCGTTACTTTAATTTGGTGTGACTTGTTTGCATGGAGGGCATGCTAGCTCTGATAGGTGATCTCCAAACTAACTCTTGCCTGCCCAGTTGCTGCACTGAGATGCGTGCAGGAGCCCCTGGACACCTTGGGATGCTGGCTATGCGGTGCAGATTTTTAAGGCTGAGATACTCATTAAACAATCCATAAGAGGGTTTTTCAGCTTTATATCAGTTGACAGTAAGTTGCAAACAAGATCCTTTAAATGGAGTGGTCCAACTAATGCAGAGGAGAACACTCAAAGCTTTTAGCGGTTTTCAGTAGTATAAGACTCATAATTACAAAATATTCTGTACTGACAACATGAAATAATCCTTCATCCACTCAATACAGAGCAAAAGCAGAAACTGCTCAGCCTAGACAGCATTACTTAGAGGTGTAACTAACTGCAGTGAAAAAATAACCAGAACACCGTCTTTGAGGAGGTGGACATGATGCACATGTATGACAGACTTATTTCGGTAAGATGTGAGCTCACTGGAGACCACCAACAAGCTGTCAGCAGATAAGAATTAAATGATTTTGATGAAATGTCTGAAATTCTGCTTGAATTAAGCTTGATAAACTAAAATGAAGAGGCGTCTAAACATCCTTATTGAACTTCCCCCAGATGCAAATTTAGCGTCTTCAGAAAATATTCCATCACAACTAGATGTAGTGTAAATATAAATATATACATATGCACATATATATGCATAAAGTTGTTAATTAGAGAGATGTGGAAAAATTGGTTTTGTCTACACTGGTTTTAGCCTAGTTATGTAGTCAGCGTGAAGTGTTATGTTCCTCCAAACCTGTAATACGTCAGTTAAAGTCAGCTAAAAATTAAATGATATGCAAAATTCAGATCTGACTATCAAATATGTTTTTTCCCAAAACTCAGAACTCATCTACAGGCCTCGTCCATTTATATCTAAGCAACCATTAATATAAGAAGACCCCTGAACGTCTACTCACTGACATAAATTTAAATTGGCTGGAATGAAGGACAGTGTAAACTTGATGTGAAAGAACTTAGATTTAGGCATGTGAAAGAGAAACATGGTGGTAGCTCATCCCAATCTAATAAATGAAATAGTTACAAAGATTGTTGAAATGAAAAATACATATATAGGAGTGCACCACTGTCATACTTGAATTATTTCATAGTTTGCGAGTGAGTGGACTTGGTAACTTCTCCAGTAAATTAGTCTTTCTAGCACATGGTGAACTGCCTACAGCATTTCTGAGAACAGCAGCAGATCCAAGAACAACAACAACAAAAGTTATTTGCATGATTCTGGGCTACTTTTAATACTGGAACTTCAAAGATGAGTTCACCAAAGGGTGAGAGGACTCATAAAGTGTGCAAGTCTAATTTGCTGAAAAGATGCAGACAGTTTCTAAAATGACTAAATAAATTGCAATTCATTTTTTTCACTTTTATTTTATCTCTGTGCTTTACGTATTTATAAGGCATCTATCATTTTGTATGTAACTATTAAGCATTTTGAATCAAATTCTCATTAAAATTCTCCCCTAGTCAATAAAAAGAGAAACATAGAGAGACACCTGTAAGCCAGTTCAACTAAATATTTTACTTATTTGTAATACGAACCTCTGATTATAGGGCAACATCTGCAGTTGATGTTTTGCAAATGCTGTCTTGGAGATACATCAGTAGCATCTTGTGTTAGGTCCTGTGTTTGGACTGCTTCTAGGACTCCCACTCCCGTGGCCTTTGCAACCACCTTGCTATTTTACTTCTCTTTTCTGCCTTTTCTGGAGAAGTCAGCCCTTTTGGTGACTATTATCCATACAAACAAGAACTGTGCTCTCCTGCCAGGCTGTTTGTTGTTGCTACTGTTGAACTACTTGCTTGATGGTTACCTGTTAACTCTTGGAGACTGGAAGATAAATAAAGTGGGAGGGAAGTGAAGGTCCTTAATATCTTGTAAAGGTATTGAGGAGAGCATCTGTATATTGAGCAAGACACTTTTCATTTCAGAGCTATGCAGCAGTAAACATCAGAGAAGAAGGCTTCATGTTTGACAGACAAAACACCGAAGGAACTGAAAACATAATAAGCTAACAGTTTTCTGGCATAAATGGGAAATGAAGGATCAAGGCTGAGATTAGTTACAGTACTGAAACTAACTGCCTGTCTTCCAAACACGCTCAATCCCAGTCCCTGCCAATAATTACAGCCACCACATCATCCTTACAGAGAAAGTTCAAGATATGCTCTGTCGAAGTCACTTTGGTGTCCAGCTTGTGGTAGGACTGCTCAAGATTTATGTGGATTCAAGGGTCACAAAATAAATGCATGTTACCCTTGGCTTAGATGGCATCATTCTTAATTACTTCAACAAACAGGGGAGGTGCTCTGGCATGAGCAAAATAATGCATTCAAAATATGCAGCATCATGAGATCTTTTGCTCTAGATCGGTCCCCAAACTCACTCACTCCCCAAATTTAGATTTCAGGGAGTCTTAAATGTCCAGACTAGGTGTTTTATACTTTTAGTCTCTTTTCATACATCTGCACTGGACACCTCTGATTCACGAGAGCATAAATTTTTTCTTGTTTAATACACAACCCAGGAGATTCCTATTTCCCCCTGGATGAGAGATCCAGGAATCTCTTGCTCATCAAGATAAGTGTCTTTAGTTCCAGCCTTGTGATGACTGTCTGTCAAAATACCCCTATCAGTCCAGTTTTGTGTCAGTAATGGTACTGTCTCTTCCTGAATGGACCATAACCTCTGGGAGAATTTGGGCTGGCTCCACTTTGTGGTGTGCTAAGCGCAAGCACTGGACTGGCAATTTTTTGAACACTATGGAGAGTAAGGGGAGAAGAGTGGTCGAATATCTGTTTGCAGAGAAAACAGTAATTTTCTTGGAAAAATGTAGTAACAGCTCACTTGAGCACCTGGCTAACTGCAGAGGGTCGATTTGCTGGATGAGATTATTAGAGATGAGTCTGTTCATGGATAGCTGACCATATCCATTGCCTAAGTGGGAAGGCATTCACTGTTCATGCCGACAGCTGCTGTGGGGCGAGGTGAGACCTACAGAAGAGATGATAAGGAGTAGATTGATAGTGCCTCTACATTGAAAGGGCTGCCAAAGGCTAGTGCAATCTTGAGTTCAGTCTAGCCTAGCTCCTTTTCCCTTTTATTAATTTTTCAATGAGGAGCAGATGTGGAGTTTTCCAGGAAAATCGTGTCTATAGGGTAGATGAGTGGAATAACTGCAGATAATTTTCTCTTTTATGACTAAAGGTACATATACGTTCTATATTACCTACCACAGCAATACTGTAGCTAGAATTGTAGATTTAATGTTTTCTCCTGTTAAATGTTGAAAAGTTTTCCAGCTGAGGATTCTGCAGAGGCAAAGCCCTCACAAACTGGTGCCCAATTAGTGTTTTAATTCCCATATTTCCAAAATTAAGTATAAAGGTTGAAGTAATTAGTAGTTATTTCCTGTATTAGGCACAGTAGAAATTAAGTCTTTCATAACACCACAATTCCTAAGTGGCTGAGGATTACCTTTTATGTAACATTTTCTCCCAAGTTTTACTGTGCTACTGAAGCTGCATAGTTCAGTCAAGACACGACTTAGATGCTCTGCATCCCAGAGATACGATTGCAATTACAGCATCTTTATGAGGCCCTTGCTTAACTGTTGTTCCATGGTAATATAGCTGAGTGTTTGGTTCTTGATCAATACAAGTCACTGAAGGAGATGCTATCTGGGATATGAAGTTAAATTTAAGACAGGGATCTACTCCACAGCTTAACTCTAATGGAAGCAATCTAGTTGGAGTCCTTTCCCTTTATATATTTCTCTATCTAAGTGTCACGGCTCTTCCAATTCACTATTATGTATATTGTGTGGATGAGCAGGTATTCTGATCATATTTAAAGAGCATATTTTTCTTGGTGTTTTTGGCTCACAGCAGAATTGTGACAACTTCAGGATCATCAGCTGACTCCTTTTCACCCTCAAGTATTGGTCAAGATGCTTCCCAGTGAACTACTATCTGCTCATTTTAATCATCCAAAGATAACTTGAAAGATCAGTAGAATATAATATCCTAAAACTTTGTATTTATTTTTGAGGTACTGAACCACACCAACACACTTCTATCATGTCACATTGTGTTACACAGACTTACAGTGAGAAGAAATTTAACGGGAAGTGACATGGTGTAAGTGATGCACTGACATGTATAATTTAAAGACTATACTCTTGTTGGAAGCAGACACCTGCAATTAATTCAGATATTGGGGATTCAAAATGAAACTGATGATTAAAGCCAGAAGGGATTTAAGATGCGTATTAAGCTCATGAACTGGTGAATTTCTCTGTTTATCCAGCAGAACAGCGCAGTTACAGTTACTAAATTTCTTCTGAGAACTCATCTCTGGAGTACCATTGCTGCTACTTTGACAAGGTATTATCAGTCTATAAAATACACAGAAATTCAGGTTTCTTCAGGTCCTGTCCTATCCATGAAGAGAGAGGTTGGCTTGAGAGCACTTTAAAAAGGAGATATCTTTGTTTTCTGTTCTCTTAATATTTTTTATTAAATCAATATCCAAATTGGTGACTAATTTAATCTAGGATATTTCAGTTACTTTCTATGGTGCTACATTGGTGGGTTTACTGAATGTCAAGCAGAGATACTGCTTCATGGACAGGACCAGAGGTCATAATTCTGTACGAGCAATTTTGCAAACATATGATGTTACATCCTATAAATACCTCTTTACAGACAATTTTAATGCAACAAAACTTGCTGGCCTTAAAGTCTGCCTATCCATCCTTCGGATTTTTGTTCTATAGTTGCATATCTGTAACCTGAATTTCAGTATTTTGATCATCTCTGATAGTGTGAAAATACTGCTTTGTTTAGCTGTGCCCTACTATGAAAGCCCTAAATGAGCCAACAACTTGAGCCCTGCATACTAATAGTAATGAACATTGTGATCTTAAAATTGAAGAAATGTGTACTTTCTGTCTATTGAAATAATTCAACATGTGAAGGCTATAGATATCTTTGCATCTATTTACTTAAAAAGACATTTAAGAAAATTACTGGAACAGCTTCAAAATATACATGATGTGAAAAACATAAAAGAACAGCAGCAACAGCAGAATTCATCCTACTATGACACCACCATTTTCCACTGTAAGTTTATGCTTATTAACTTTATGGATAACTTATCACTGAGTAAATGTTAACCTGTATTTATTTACAGCTTGTCTGTTATTTCCCACTGGACTACAGACAATTGATCAAAGAGACACTGTTGACAGACACCTAAATTAGTAAACTAGAGATTAGGATCTTTGTTTAAAAATAATTGTCATGTGAATGTTAATGCTTAGGGCTCTGTAAAATGTTTTGGCTTTTTCTTTTAAGTGTAAACCCTTCTTTTCCTGAGACCATGAGAGTTGACAAGAGAAGTAAGAAAAGTAAAACTTGGAGTGTGCACTGGAAATGAAGGATTGTGCTGGCATCAGGTTCTCACATGTATTAAGAAGGCCCAACAATTAAATAATAGCATAGGTACATGAAATGCGTAGCAAACTCAGGGGAATATCCCAGGTGGACCAAATGGGTCAAGAACACAAATCGGTGTAATCATTGTACTGCAAAGGGGAAGCAGCATTGCCAAGATCCGCCCTTCTGAGCTGAAGAAATCCGCCCTGCCTGAAAAACTGCTGGAAGATGCATTTCCCTTGCATTGGAAATATATATATATTTGCACTTCTAACAAAGCTCTTAAGCACAGGCAGTCTGTCTGATGTCCTCTAAATTGCTGATTATTCATTTTTCCACATCCTGTCATTTCTGGGACTGTTTGATTAGGCAACCATTCCTCTTTTTTTTTTCTTTTTTTTTTTTTCCCCTGGCTAGACTACTTCTATCAGCCAATAACGGGGGTTTGAATTGTGAGGCTGGCCAACCCAGCACAACATACTTGCTTCATTTTCCCTGAAGAGTTTGGCAGTCCTGAAAGACATGCTCAGTGTAAACGAACAACTGAGAATGTAATTAAGAGGCATGTTAAACTATAAAAAAGGGGTAGTAACCACAGTATGCTTTCATTAATTAAAGCACTTTCTAATATCAGCCAATTACATCAACCTCCTCTGGCCCTTATATTTCTTAGGCTTTGTGTAACTGGTCCCTTTATCTCTAATGGGATCCTTATAATGCTGACCATGTGGCTTTAGAACAACACCAAAATGCTAATCTAATCCCCAGTGTTGCCCAAAGGCATTACATGGGCCCTGACATGGATCCAAGATTGGTGGCACCCTAATTCAAATAAAAGCAAGAATTAGGGCTGATCAGGTGTCTTGGTGACAACAGTACAATGAGCGACTGGGGGAAGGTGGGGGCAGGTTGGGGAAGGGGGAGATGGCAGCAGCAAACGATCAGGCACATTTCAAAAGTAATTGGTCTCCAGGGAGGGTGCGGGTTGCTTCCTAGACCACTTCTACATAGCCCTTTGCACCTTGCCAGCTGGAAGGAAAGTGCAGCCACTTCCAGAGAATAGCAGCAGGGCTAATGGAAGTGCATGTACGTGTGAAAACGGAAAGCGGGCAGCCTGAAACTGAAGGAGTCGATTAAAATGAGACTTCCTTCCAGATTTTCCTCTTTTTCTTTTTTTTTAAACTCAGTCTCATCCTTATGCTGATTTCGGAGATAGTTAGATTAAATGTGGAAAATTAGGATCGCTAAAAGAACCAGTTTAAGATCACAGGGCTACACTTCCATCCCTGTCTTGCTGCATATGCGGCATGAAATGAAATGACTTTAAAGGCACAGTAAGGCTTTTCAGTATTTTCTGTGTTTTCTTTTTTTTCTGTAACATCAACTTTCATGGGGCACTTTTGTTCTCGTAGCATTCTCCAGTTGCATGACTGCAGCGTCATCCCTACTTTGCACAAAGGGGAAAGATGCTGAGAGCTCATGTTTTGTGCTCAAAGACAGTGAATGCAACCTCCAAAAAGGTTATCTTCTTACAGGCTTACCCTACTAGGTTACAGGCATCTTCCTAAAAATAAATAAATTAAAAAATAAAAATAAATCTCTGCTGCAGCTCAAAATGGAGCAACTGAACAGACAGCGGAATAAGAAACCAAATAAGCCAGGAAATATTTCAGCTCATTTTAGCTGTTAGGAACTCCCTAGGAATTCTCTTTCTCAGACTTGCCCTGGCTTCTTGCTCTGCCAAGTCAGGTACCAACAAGTCTCTAACTTTAGCCTGTAACCACCATTCAGGCATGACTAAGCTTTTCCAATGCGACTAAAACACAGCATTTAGTCAGTGGAATTTAACACTCTCTTTCAAGGTCCGTCTTTCTGTTGCTGTGTCCTGGGCAGCTTGTCCAACCCAATTTGTACTTTTGGGCATTAGGGCAGAAAATTTCATGTCTTATTGACATTTGCTCTGGCAGGGGGGTTGGACTCGATGATCTCCAGAGGTCCCTTCCAACCCCTAACATTTTGTGATTCTATGATTCTATGATTCTATGATTATTGAGAAGGTGATTGTCAGATTTGCCTTCAGAAAGCTGTAAGAGGACGCCAAATTTTTATTGCTTTCTCCTGTACAATTTTTATGTGTCTGCAAGTGACAGAAACATGTGCAATGGATGATTAACCTCTGGCTTTTTTTTTCTTCTGCTGGAAAGATATAGAAAGATCTGAGAGTGCCTTAGAAGATAGGGCTTGCTGATAGACCAGATCAACTTCTGCAAAATCATTTCTGAGTGGGCAGCAGAAATACATTTACTTACAACATTTTTGTCTTTAGCTTTTTTTTTTTTCTTTGACAATATAAATCTTCACTTATTCCACTCCAGTTTCACCACATAAGAAAACACAGTTTTGAACTGTGTTAGTTCACCTGGAAAGCCATAGCTTAATGCAGAAAGTTTCTAGAAACAGACTGTGGGTTTTGTGTGTTCTCTGCCATGACCTGTCTTCTACAGAAATAACCTACCTGTCATTAGAGCAACCTGCTTTGTGCCCTGTGATCACCATCTGACTGTTACCAAAATATTTCAGTCTTCCAGTCCAATTTACTGAATACTCTCCTGTGTGTCCCAAGATATTTTCACGAAGATTTAAATGAAAAATTGACTACTATACTTTTCATATCTGTTTGCTGAAAAAATGTTGGACTATGACTGCCACCAGGCTATACACTTTTTAACCCTGATAATAAGGCAGGTTAAATTCAGACACATTGTCACCATCTTATGTTGGCAGGAACAAAGAAGACAGAGAGACTTTGGATGAAAGGAACAAGTTTGTGGTGAGAGACCATCCCACAGCAGCTTTCTGCTCCTACAGAAGCCAATCGAGTGCCCCTTAGTGCAGTGCAGAACCTCAGGCTACCATATTGTCGCTTTTTTCCAGCCTTTCTCAGGAGATGGCATTCAGAACGGAGGCACACCAGAGAATTAGCCACTTCTTTCCCTTGCAAAAAATAGTTCTCCCTTCGCATGGAGAGATTAAGCAGAGTATTACCACGCACAAGCTGCAGTTTTGCTTTTGTCCTTTTCTGAACACATTTGCCTGTTGTTAGTGGAAATATATTCTCTTAATTCCGGAGAGTGTAACAACTCTGATTATATTTTTAACTGCTTTACGGATCACACAGTAAACCTATAATGCGTGTTCTTAAAAAAACAACTAATTTTCATTTTCAATCAGCTTCTCTGCAAGAGTTTTCACATAGCCTCCCTTCACACCACTAATTTCATTTTAGACCTGCCATCATATCACACATCCCTTTGCCTGCTGTGCTAACATGTTTTTGCATGCTTACCCTTCATTACCGCAAGAGGCAAGACTCATAACAACACTCACCCCTACACTTTGCAAAAGTTCTGGGGCAGGACCCTGGCTCCACCAGGACAGGAAAAGTTGAGAGAGAAAGGATTTAAGGATAAATGAGGAGAGCAGGAGTAAACCACTCAATTAAGAGTAAACAGAAGCTCTAGCCTAAGTATATTTGGGGTGACTTCAGCAGCACTTAGCTATCGTGGAGAGGAACCTGGCACTGCGTTTCTTCAATATACCCCGTGTAAAGCTATAAGCTTTGAGACAGGGGAATTTTTTAGTTCTTATTCAAGCAATTTCACTTCAGTGCAAGCAAGATTCCCTTGTTACAGTCTGGCAAGGTTTTAATTTGAGCTACTTTATATGAATGTATGGAGGCAGCTGTCCATGTTTCAGATGCAGTGGATGGTGCTTGCCACAGCTTGGTGACCACCTCACCTGTGCAGTGAAAATGGCTGGTGGAGGGAAAGGGTTTTGCAGTCAGGCAGCTTCTACCCACAGGCAGATGCTGGAATGGTCACCAGCCATAAGGAGACTCAGTCCTCCCATCTTTCCAGAACAACAAAGCCAAGACTTTTGTGTTTTGTAAGAATTAGATGTGCTGTATTGATCTCCTAAGTCATCTCCTTTCTCTTAGCAGAGACACCAGAGTTAGCTTTTAAACATGCCCCTTGACTTTCCACTTGTGAGGTTGGAAAACATCGAAGGGAGCACTTGCAGATCAAAGGTCCATCGTGCAGAGAAAGTTGTCTGCGCACCAGTATGGTGGGTCCCTGATCCCGGTGCTCCTGCTCCCACCCTGAGAGCATCATCACCAGCTCTGCACCCACCAGCTCCCGGTCCGTCACTCTAACAAGCTATTATTTTGCAGAGGCCATCCACTCTAATTATCCCCAGTGACTTCTCTGCTGATGGCCAGTGCTCCTGTTACATGCCTCGCTGAAATGCCCAGCTTGTTCCTTTGTGTACAAGTGGCTCAGAGTAATTGAAAACAGAGCATAATATTGAGTCACTGGGGTAAGATAAGGATACAAAACTTATTAGTGTTTCACATAACAGGGACAGAAAGGTGAAAAGAATTGATCGACTGTTTTTGCAGGTTCATTGAGATTAGCTCAAGTGAAGGCCCTCTTCTGCTCTTCGCCTTGAAAGTGAATTGGAAAAATCTCTTGTGCATCGCCACTTTTCTCAGCTGAAATGAAATTAATCCAAAAGAGATGTGGGAATGAGCAGATTTTTTTTCTCCAAGTTTTGCTGTTAATTAAAAAAACAATTACCAAGGGTTTCTAATTACTTTACAAGTACACTATAGCCTGTACCTGCTCCTCAGCAAACGAGAGAGATAATACTTGAAACATCTTATTAAACAGAATTACTCTTCCTCCACGTCCATTCACACTTCTGCTTAATAGCCTTTTCGAGCAACACCTCTGTGAAACATTTATGTCCATTAAGGTATCTTACTGCTATTAATATTGTTCAATAGTTTCCATGTTTTTCTGTTGAAAATGCAATAAAGTGGCAAGATTGGGTTAAGGGGCAGTGTTGGAAAGATGTTCAAATATGTCTATTACAACAGATGGCCCAAGAAAAGTGGCTGCATAACATGTTGGTACCGCAGTAAGAAGGTGATAATCACTTCAGAAATTCTATAGACAGCCTTGAGAGACAAACCCCAAACAACATGGATACAGAGAGGGGAGGACGGGTGAAAACTTGACAGTCTTTGAGAGGAAGTTAGAGTGAGTCTGCGATCTGTGTTACAGTGAAAAACCAGTAAAGGGCTGACGATTTGGGGCAGCAAATACATAAGCATCATGGTTTTGCCCCCAACAGTGCTGAGTTTTCTCCAGAAATACTGTGTTTAATTCAAAGCAATCAGTAACAGAAAAGCAGTGACCTTATTAGAGGAACTCAGCAACAAAATACCAAAACAATAGAGAGATTAATGGTGATGGCAGTGATTAACATGTAGCTCAGGAAAAAAATATATTTGATAACTGTTCTGAAATATTTAAAAGATGTGAACAGAGAGTATGTGCTACAAAGGGAACTGTAACGTGACCTTAAGAAACCATATTGCTATTTAGACATAGTTTAAAAAAAAAGAAAAAAAAAAAGAAAAAAGCTTCATGACAAAGATGTTTTAGAGTTTGGAGTGTTTTTCAAAGAGAAGCAGTAGAGTCCCATTGATTTAGATACTGGACTTTAGCTAAAGGGCAAAGCAATAGCTAGTAAAGCATATAGGCCACCCTGCTCAGGACTTCTAATGATCTTATATTCTTTCCCAAATGTCAATGGTGTAATTCTTTGTTTCATAGCCTGAAATCCTTGGACTTCTCTCAATTATAATGAAAGCAACTGAAGTGAGAGAGAAAATAAGTAAGAAAATTTCACAATGGTATTTTGGGGAGGTGTGTGTTACCATTTTCAACTCAGCATAGTGTGCATTATAAGGTCCACTTCCTTTTTTCAGTGTAATTAATTGATCACTTCCTGACATACACTAATACTGCAAACATTAATTGGTTGAGGTAATACTTTAACTTCTTCCACCCCCCCCAAGGTGCAAGTGTGTAACCAAGAATTTGCTTGCATTTGGTACAATTATCTCAGGGGTATTAGATTTGCTTTTCAAGAAAGCTTCCACCTTTGAAATACAATTTTTTATGGTTTTTTTTAAATTCTATTTTTTAAGATTGGATCTGTTACTGTTTGATGTCAAACCCCTGACTGAATCTTACTTCAAGTATTCAAATGCTATTTAGGTCATTGCTTACTGTCAGTATCTACATTTTATATTGTAGAGAAAGCACGAACACGTCAAAACGTAACTTCTCTGTTACAGTTTATTAGCAAATACTGTTCAAAAATCAAAACATCAAGAAAAAAAATGCTCACTTACCTTGGAATACCCTAGAATTAGAATTTTTTTCACCTTAATTCTTAGTTACCATATCATTCAAGACTGTAAAATATGTACTATGAATGCTTCTTCCTGAGTGTTTAAAACCACTTTTTGTCCTCTTCCCCACCATCCCCCCATGCTCCCCGTGTGGATTTTCATATACTTTGGGAGGAGAAAGAGTCTTTGAAAACTGAAAGGTCAACTTGGCTTTGTAAAACACAGCATACAGTTTTGTTACTCCAATTTGCTGTTTGCTTATGAATCTCATTTAACCATTTATGTTGTGCATCCCTTCGTATTTACATTCAGCACATGGTAACACTAATGCTACTTATGTGAAATACAATAGACAAAACTTTTCCTGAAATAACCAGTTAGAGTTTCTATATGATCTGCCTCTTGAGTAAGTAATAACAACAAAGTCACATATTGAATGATATTCTTAGGAACATATGTTTTAATTGGTTCCTGTGCACCATCATGTTTTCCAAGATGGCAGTACCACAAAGCAACATTAATATCTATTCAAAACAAAGTAGATCACAGCTGGCAGGTAGATTTTATTAGAGACTTATGAGGAAGAAATTAAGCCACAAGGGATAAAACTGAATAGGTTGAGGGCTGACTGAACCTGGAATGTTATCCACCCTACTATGTCAAATTTGTCTGGCTTGCAACTTTAACTAGGTTGTCCTTGAAAACAATAAAATGAAGTGTTGTGTTTGTTGTGGAGGACCTCTCTTCCAGAAGACATAAAGGGCACCAGCATTTGTCTGGGCTCCCTGTATCTGCAAGGATCCTGCTTCACTGGTTCGCCTTTCTGTGTTGCAAAGAACAGGCTCAGTTTTCATCCCAGTAATGTTGCTGTAAATATAAATTAACTCCATAAAATTGACAGGTCTGTCCTGTGTGTCTCAAAGCTTTTCTTTTTTCCACTCTATCACTTGGCTTAATGAAAACATAGCTTTTCCCTAAAAACCTTTCTCTAGTTTGCAGCATAACTAGGGACTGAAGTTGGGTCATTCAAATTTAGTTTAAAACGTTGCTGATGAGAAAGTATTATCATCTGATGAACAGTGGTCTGTGGGCCTTGATAAAAGAGGATTAATTATAGCATGTGAGATGCAAAAAAGCTCTGATGATACATATGCTTTGAGAAGGACCGAGCCTCCTTCTGTACCAGTATTGCAGTGTGATGTCCCTGGTAATGTCCTCTGCTGGTCAGAAGTCAGACAAAGGAGCTGGCTCAGAGGACAGCTTCATCTCCTGCAGATTCTGATTAATTTTCTCATGTTCGACTACTGCACACACCTCCCTTTCTGAGGCTACAGGCCCCAGCAGATCTGGGTAGAAATCAAAGAAAATTTGGTGATGCAATGGTTGCTGATTTGATGAAAATAAAACATATTTTTTGTGAAAGTGCATAGATTTAATTGAAGTTTTTCAAGGGGAAATATTTCCTTCCAATAAGAAGTAGTATCTTATTTAATCTTAAATGATATTAAAATAAAAAAAAAACAATAAAAAGTTGATGTAATGCACGCTCTGCTAACAAATATGAAATACTCTGACATCTGCAAGTCATACTGCATTATTTATTTTTTGCTAGGCAGTCCTGAGTATATGTACCCAAGAGTAGTCTGAGACTTGAAAAGTTTAAAAGCTTGATTTAATTTCAATTCCTACAGGTGAGCAATGAAAACTGCTCCACTAACAGTGAAAGAAAAAGCACAGTGCTGTTGAAATACACATTTTTTGAAACATTTTTTGTTCTTTTTCAAAAGAACTCCCATATGTGGGAGTGTTGATCTGCTTGAAGATAAGAAGGCTCAGCAGAGGGATCTTGACAGGCAGGACTGATGGGCTGAGGCCCACTGTACGAGGTTCAACAAGCCTAAGGGCCAGGTCCTGCACTTGGTCACAACAACCCCATGCACCACTACAGGCTGGGGGAAGAGTAGCTGGAAAACTGCCTGGAGGAAAAGGACCTGGAGTTGTTGGTCGATGGCTGGCTAAATATGAGCCAGCAGTGTGCCCAGGTGGCCAAGAAGGCCAACAGCATCCTGGCTTGTATCACAAATAGTGTGGCCAGCAGGACAAGGGAAGTGATCATCCACCTGTACTCGGCTCTGGTGAGGCTGCACCCTGAATATTGTATTCAGTTTTGGGCCCCTCACTACAAGAAAGACATTGAGGTGCTGGAGTGAGTCCAAAGAAGGGCAACGAAGTTAATGAAGGTTCTGGAGAACAAGTCTTATGAGGAGTGTCTGAGGGAACTGGGGTTGTTTAGCCTGGAGAAAAGGAGGCTGAGGGGAGACCTTATCACTGTCTACGAGTACCTGAAAGGAGGTTGTAGCGAGATGGGATTTGGTCTCTTCTCCAAAGTAACAAATGGTAGGACGAGAGGAAATGGCCTGAAGTTGCATCAGGGGAGGTTTACATTGGATATCAGGAGACATTTCCTCACTGAAAGGGTCATCAAGCACTGGAATGGGCTGCCCAGGAAAGTATTTGAATCCCCATCCCTGGAGGTATTTCAAAGGCGTGTAGAAGTGGTGCTTAGGGATATGGTTTAGTGGTGGACTTGGCAGTGCTGTGTCAGCGTTGGACTTGATGATCTTAAATGTCCTTTCCAACCAAAAAGATTCTATGATTCTATGATTCTATGTCATCAGTCAATTGTAAAACTTAGAGAAAGGCGGTGGTATACTTGTATCTAGAGTATATGTTAAAATATTTAATACTTTGGCTCGGAAGAAAATTCTTGACATTGTTATAATGAAAAGGTTTATTAAATTACATCTATTTACATTTTCATTTTCTTAAACCTGAAAGCACTTTGTGTGCATTTCATCAGTTCCCTGCAGATAGGAAGCTCATTTGTCAGATTCACCTTCTAGTTGTGCAGGTCTTCCACAATGCAGAAGTGGAGAGAGAAACATTTATCAAAAAAAGAAATGTCTATAAAGCAGTGGAAATTGGTAGGCAGTTTAAGGGACAGATCTGATTTCTTTTACAACATCTAAATTATTCTTTGCAATTGACTGTGTTTCAAGTTGCCAGTATCCACTTAACTTTCAGGTCTTTGTGAGGACAGAACTGCTTTATGCAGAAGTTGACCTATTTTATTTTCTTTTTCATGTATATTTCAGGACAGGAAAGTTCATACCATCCTAATATATTAAATGCTGTAATTATGACATGGTTGTATTTGTGCAGTTTCAATGCAGATGCACTTTTTTTCATGTTCTGCATGAACCAGTTGCCTTCAATAAGAACTGAAGTGACCTCTTTCTTTCAAAAACTATTTATTACAGTTGCAAGACCTACATATTCTATTTCCATATGCACTGCTGATGGTTCTTGGAATACGCCAGCAGCAGGCTGCTTTCCTTTAGTTGTGATAATAGTCAATACAAAAACAAGCACCACGATAAATTCATTAAACCAGCAAGTAATTGTTAATAAAGCTGGACAATAAAGGATTACATAGACTCTTAAAATTACAGGAGAAAGCTTTGAAGGTTTAATAGTGTTCTAGAGGTAGTGGTATAAAGATACAAAGAAAATGATGGAGAAGTGTAAGGAGACATCATATTTTTATTATCCAATGGATAAAAGTTAGAACGAACATTTCTGAAGGGCTTCCGAGTTCAAAAACATGTCCATTTTTTTAGCCATCTGCCTGACATGTCCAGCTTTCCATGTCTGAAAGTTTCCTTATGTTTTCCAAATACAGGGCTTGTCCTGAGGAGAAATATTTTGTCACTTCAGAAATTTTTCCGTTATTGGAATCTTAAGCAAGTTAAAAAGAGGAAATGCAAAATTATGTAAATGAAGGCAATATCCCAGGTATAAGCCTACAAAACAGTCTGTGGGTTTATTGGCTATCTCAGGTGCTCAGTTTTTCTCTCTCACACATCTAATACACCATTTCTGCCCAAACTGCCTGTTGGTTGCAGGTGTCACTCTGGAGAGGTCAGACCTTTCCCAGTGTACATGTCTCTAAGGCACTAGAAACTGAGAAATCTTTCAACTCTTCTATATTAAAAATGCTTCCTATTAAGGTAACCCTTTTCTCGATCCTGTGCTCTTCTGGCTTTACCATTTCGATGTGGCAGTAAGCAGACATCAACTGAGGTGCTAGGAAAGCAGCCAACATACAAAAAAATGGCCTGATTTGATTGAAAAAAATTCTGCAAGAACTTTTTGCTTGTAATACAGGTTTGCCAATAGCAACTCTCTTTACTATAGCTTTTCTGCTGCTATCTCATGATACGTTGGCAAAAGTTTGTGAGGTTTGGAGTCGGTTTGATCAACCTAAACTGTTTCATTGATGTTAAACTCAAAACTAATTATTAGATTATCAATGATGTTTCCTTCAAGAAATTCAGCGCTACTCTTCTTAGTATTTGAATATTTTGAGGATTGAATGAAATTCAAGATGTTTTTACTGTATTTTGTCTGCAATGTCTTACTGTAGAAATTATGTCTATATCATGTCATTAGAAGAAGCGTGTAGAAGAGTGTCCATGGCATGGTGCTGGACTTGACAGAAGCTCTTATGTGTCCCACAAGTCTGCTACAGTGTTCCCTTGACTCTGGCTGACTATTGTAATTTTCAAGGACATTGCAGATCTACATGCTGCTTAATCTGATTGTACCAAGAAAATGGACCTCTAAGAAGTCAGTGAACACTTGTACTTTCTTTATAATAATGTTCAGACAATGCTCTACAATACCATGTCCAGCTTTGGGCACTCTAATATGAAAAAGATATCCATTAGCTGGAGCAAGTCTACCAAAGCTGGTCAGGTGCTGGTGTACTTGCCCCATGATGAGAGGCTGAAGGAGCTGGGCTTCTTCAGCCCAGACTGGGGAGGCTTTTTCTCTAAACTTCACCTGAATGTTTGCAAAACTGGGCTGGAAAAGTTACAAAGCAAGTTTGTTTGTAACATACATAGGTGCTAAAAATTTAAAAAGAACAGCCTCTTTTTCTTTTCTGGCAATTCTGTCCCATTGTTACTGAAACGTACAGCTTCAAGAAAAATTTTGGTTTGAGCTTGGAGAAAAGTTTAAGGGAGCCTCTTCATTATGTGTCTCTTAGAAATGACTCTTAGAAATATTAGATTTGGTGATAGTATAAAAAGTGTGCTTTATAGTCTTTTCTCAGTGTAGCTTATATCTGAATAAAGGTGCAAAAATCTTATTTAAGATTGTTAATTTTATATACGTACAATGTGAAAATAAATCACCTTTTTTATTTTAACTCTTTTATGTCTAAGAATTTAATTAGTTTCTATTTACTGAGAGGCAGTTTTAATATGTTTACTCAACACCCTTAATTTTAAAAATGCAAATACCAAGATTGCTGTTTTAGTAAAAACAGGGGTCTAACCCTGCTCCTCACAAGAGCGATAGCTCATCACCAGGACAGAATTAGGCTGTATATGCTACTTCCACAAATTGTTTAAGAATTAATGAGGTTCAGGCACTGAAACTGATGGTCTCATGTTCTCTTTTCTCGATTCCTACCCTACTCTGTATAATGGTTATTCCTACTTCCTTGGCCTGATCCTGGAGCTTGCTTAAAGCTGAGCAAAAGAAGTTACGTGTTGGATTGTTACTGGCCAGAGAAACTGTGAAGGACATACAACTCTTTGGAGGTACTTCGCATTTTCTGAATCTGTAATTTGCAATACTCTCCGAGTTTGTATTTGAGCGGGGGACACGTATGGCTAATCCTTCAGTGTCTCCTGGTCATAACTACATCCTTGCAGTTCCCTGAGCTTTATATCTGTGTCAGCAGCTTCCTGGTCTGACTGAGGAAACTGGTTAGATGAGGAAAAACGACCTGTGCCAGGAGCAGAACCAGACCAGGTGTAAATGGAAGAGGAACCACACATGGAAGTGACCTTCACTTTGCAGAATGACAAACAAACAAACTAGGTGGTAGATTTACATGACTAGTAAGGATAATTAACATGACATTGTAAATTATTTTCCATGAAATTAAAGCTATAAGTGCTTTTGCTTCAGTTAGAAGAATGGGAAAATAATATCCTTATTCTCTAGTTAACAAATCCTGAGAGATCCTGTGGTCATGACCTAACACAGATAACACTCCTCTCTGCACATTTTTTGGACAATTTGCAAACCTCTCGTTCTTCTAGTCTTTGCAGATGCGTCTACCATACTTTGAATGGCCAGCAATTTATTGCCTGTACAAAATAATATTTATGCAGTAAAGTTATTTAGCATATTCTCAGAAACTCACTAAAATGGTAAGCAAAATATTTCTACTCAATAAAACACTCAATTCACCACTCTTTCAAAAAAATCCCATAACTTAAAAACTTTTTAAAATGGAAATGTTCTAAGCACAGAAGTAAGAAACTGGAAAATTATACAAGACTGCTAGTATTTGGTACCATCTTAGTCAACATTTTTTTTTCTCTGAAACCAAGGTTTATAGGAAAATCAACTGTACCAAGATATGGATTTTGTAGCTGGTTACATCCTTTTATTATCTGGAAGCTGGGGTACAATAATTCTGTTCCCAGTGGGACCCTCTCCTCAAGCTATGGCTCTCGCAACCTTCAGAACAAAATACCTTTTAAAGTGATTTTTGATGTAAATATGATACCTGTGTACAATGATCTGTGTTATTTGATTTTTACAAAATGGAAAGTGTGCTTTTGACCATGTATATGAACTTTGAAATTATATGGGTTTCATCTATCTATCTATCTCAGCTATTGCTCTGATAGTTCTAGTCCTCTGGTAGGAGGGAAAGCTGCCCCCAAAAACTCTCCTCTCCCATCTTAGTTTGTTCAAATAGGAGGCTCAGCAAGGCAGAAACAATTGTGAAGGACAATGAATATTGGAAAGATGAGACTTATTTCATGCTCATGTGATACAGTTTGTTGCCATTTGTGAGGATTTTTAGTGCTACTGACTAAACTAAATACTATAAAAGTAGAAAAAAACCCTGTTAGATAAACTGAGGGATTGAAAAATATTGTTAACTCCAAAAACCGTGAAACCAATGCCCAAAATATACGAGGGTCAGCAGAAGTAAAAACATTTAATCTCTGTACTGTATTATTACTTTTTCCCTAGCCCTTTCTGGAGTGTGTGTACCTATAAGAAAAGCAATAGCCACAGATAATAATCAAGCTGCCAGTTGAGGTATCGTACCTAGGATTAGCCGGGGCTTAGGAGGAGGACAAGGTCATTGCCAAGGCTCTCCAATTACTACTAGTATCACTACCTTTTCTAACATGTCAAAGGACGACAAGCTTTTGAAGGCTAAATCCAACAGCGGCAGCTTCTAGACGGGTTAGTGGTAAATAAGTGGCACTGGGTCTGAGAATTTGACATTGTTTGTCAAGATAAGTTCACAATGAAGATGACTTTCATTTCCAACATAAGATATTATAAAAAGGATTGCACCTATAAACTGTGCTGATAAATGCCTGACCCTGACAAGAGAGAGACGTTAAATACCGTTAATGACAAATTCCCAGAGCTAGTTGGGATAATTATTAATTGTTATTATCTTATATTTTCAGTAGCATTTGCTTCACTTTTTAGAGTCATAGCTAAATTTACAGTGTTCCTTTAACTAACAGGGTTTTGGGGATGCTAACCTGTCAAAGGGCTGCACTGTTTGCTTCCTAGCAATGTTTTTCAACATTTATGCAATAAGATTCAGTGGGTGGAGAGAAACCCTGTAACCAGAGGGCTCGCAAGCTGAATGTTATTTGTTTACTCTTTAGCATAATTTGATTCCTGCTTCCCTGATAAACAAAAAATGGCTTGATAATTCTCTCCCTCTTGGGGGCAGGGAGAATAGAAGGGGAAGAAAAGGAGAGTTTACACGCAATATGGCAGTTTCACAAGTGAAATTCACAGGATCCCCTAGAATTTGGCTCAAAACGCTTAAGGAAGTTCTAGAGTGTTCTACTGGTAAGTCACAGAGCAATTAGTTGCTCTTGGAAATACTATTTATTCCCCATTGTTCATTAAGCAGATAGGTTACTTGTTCTTACCTACCCTTAATTGTCGGGATCTGGAAAAAAGTTGATGAAATTCAGCCCTTTCTTCGGGACATTGCTGTAACCTGGCTGCAAATTCTGCACAGGGAATGAATCTGGCTGCAGGGCATGAGCGCCCCATGCTCCTGGTTGCTGTGGCACATGGCTGGGTGTGGCCCCAGGGAGCACACCTTTGCACGAGTGGGATGTCCCAGTATGGGATGTTATAAGGCTGTATCGATCGCTGTGAAGTGCAGGTTTGGAAACCAAAGTCACTTTTGGAAAGGTATGGTCTGAAACTTTTGTGTTTTTCTGAAAGAAATGCAGGAGCACAACCCTGTGGATTTGTCAGCAAATTTGTCAAGCCCTGACTTGTAACGTGCAAATGTTTGGAGAAAAATATACAACAAAAATAGTATTTGTAAGCTGTTCTTTTTAAAGCAAACTAAAACTTATAAAACTAGTATAAACAATTTACATCTCCACAAAATTTTAAAGTAGGGTCATTTACTCACAGTCCTTCAGAAAAACCATCTCATTGCTGATCCCAATCCTTATTCTCCTCTGCTCAACTCGCTGCCTTTCTGCAGTGAATGCAGTGGAGCGTCTTAAAAAAGCTGTCATTAACTAAATGCCAGGCTGCATTTCCTACAAAGACTTAAACTGAAGGATAAAATATTGTTCTCATCCTCTGTTTATTCCTTTGGTATAAATAAATTTTTATAATCTGTATCACTGTTTTTCTTATTTATCATGCAAATAATTTTATTACAGAAAAGTCCCAATATGAATACAACATTGTAGAAGACGTATAGAGGATACTAAATTTCTTTGAAATAAGGCCATCTTCAAATGTGCATCTGACTTATTTAATAGGATTTATTGGTTGTGATTTAGATTTAAAAAAATCCACCCACTCAACCAACCAAAAATCTGATTTGTTTCCATTCTATTTCAGAAGTTGATTTTACAAGCAAGTTCTTTTTGTGTTCTACAAGAAGGGCCTTTGAAGAGAAATCTTAACCTTGAAGCTGATAGGAGTCTTACCTTGGTGTTTCTAATGGTGAACAACAGAAAGACCTAATTTCCAGCAAGAAAGGATAACATGCCAGTTGTATTAATTACAGCTTTTACGTAGACACAGTGATTCAGAAGAAGTAGCTGACTGTAGTTTTATCTACTAGGGCTACTGCTTGTCATCCGAAAATTAGTCTCTCAGGCAGAAGGGTTTGTATCCTCTCATATAATACTCAAATGGTACAACTATAACCATATATTGGAGAAGTCCAATGTGAAAAATTTAAATTGTGTTTTGTTAAGGTGTCCAATACCTTTCTGTTATCAAAAATCTAACTTAATCCTTTAAAGTTGGGTTTTGACAGAGCTAATCACTCGAACACTTTTGCTGAGTGACTCAGCACTCAAGTCTAGACACAAACATACAGAAAAACTCCCCCAAAATCCCCTAAAACATACTTTCAGTCTGAGTTTCTGCTCTCTTGACAGTGATCCTGTGTGACTGAGGTTCCTTCTTTTTTTGGGAACTCACGGTTGTTCTCCTTCATGGGGAATTTGTATACTCATGAAGCTGTGCTGAGATTCAGCTGAGAGCAGCAATATTTTCCAAACACAGATACAGGGAGAGAGAGAGAAAAATGTAGGGGTTTTACTTGCATTTTTTGCCTCTCTGCTTTCAGATACTTTACTAATTATATGTACTGTGAATTTACTGTGCTGTTGGCAGATTCCTTGTGTGATTGTGTTTTGTTTCTCATCATCTAAGTTATTCATTCTCTACAACACAAAGTTGAGTCTTTCTTCAAGGGAAGAGAATATGCTTTGCATTTATTCATTATTTTTTTCTCTTTTTTTTTTTCCATAAGGTCTCCCATGAGCTCTAAAATTAAGCCTGTCCTGACTGAAGTGATACTAGGACCATGCTGATCTCAAATCAAATAAGCGGGTGTTTACAGGAGACCTGTGACCAGGAGGCACTCAGCTTGAAGACGTCTGCTTTCTGCCTTTCTTGGAGATATTCTGACCCCAGGTAAGTTCTTTTCCTGGAGGTAAATATTCTGACATTGTTGATGTCATTCAAGCTGGGCATGAAAACAGATGTCTGGTCCAGAAGCTTTTAGAAGATGCTTCTGCCCTCAGTTCTCCCTAGACCGTGTAGTTTTTACCTTTCTTTGAACACATACAGGTCATTGCATGTGCTTCATTTTACAGTTCATTAGATCTGCATGTATTCCCTATTATCAGCTGCTTCTCTCCCAGAAACTTGAGTGTCAGTGTATGTTGATGAAGTTTGCATAATAAATGAGTAATTACCAAATCAGAGGAGGCCATCATATATCAGAAAGATATCAAGAGGCTCTGAATACTCGTCCTGAGTATCTGTAGCCTTTAACCTCACCTAACAATGACATTGGTGTTTGCTTAATGGTCCTTCAAGAAGCCAGACTAATAATGTACTAGGTAAAAGTCGCCATAGGTTGACATCTAACTGAAACTCAACAATACATATAAACGATTAAAATATTTACATTAACTCAGCTGTGCTTAAGTACCTTTTAAAGTGTCTTTACAGGATTTATGAGCAGCTGCTCTGTTGGGTAGGTTGAAAAAAGTATCCACTTCCTATTACAGTGCAATCGTTAGTTTAACAGCTCGTTCACCGCTGTTTCTGTAAAACCTGAACTGCTGCCCTCCATCTTACATTAAACAATAAACACATTTCCCTGCTCAATCTTCATCATGGTGACAATGAACCACGATGCTATAAAACTCGAACTACCTGCTCTTTCTTAACAGCATCACAAGAGTTTTGACCGGGAATGAGCAAGCTCGTGATTGTTTGGCTCTGGGTCCAGGCTTAGACTTTAAAGGACAGATTGAATCCAAAGGCACCTTAAATGAATTTCTTATTCTTATTCATTCTTAAATGACTTGGACATTTCACTGCTACAATTATTGAATGATGGGAGAGAATTGAATAGCACCAGAGACAGAGAAATTAGAATCTCCTAATTCAAACCTTGCACTTAAACAAAAAACACATTAAAAAATGGTTTGAATTAACAACATAGAACCTAAAATGCAGAGGAGAGGTACTTTTCTATCTCAAGTTTGTAACCACCACAGTATGAAGAGGCAAGCTGGGTTGTATACTGGCGCACAGCAATACCAGTGTAATAAGCAACCTTTTTTTTTTTGAGTCTGTTTTTAGTTTGCTATACTTTTCTTTTTAATGATTTTAGAGCAGTTATATTCTGTCCTTGTGGAAAGGGCACAATTTTCTCATCTTTTCTCATTTGGGTTTATGTAAGCTGACATTTGCAGTGCCATTTCTCTCACTCTTAGCTATTTAAAGGCGCTTGCCCAAAGAATCCTTTTGGGAACTGGCTTTCTAGACTCGGGGCTGATGTTGCTTTCTGGGTGAAACCTTCTAACCTCTTCAAAGAAAAGACAGGTTTGACCCCAAAGCCCTTATTTATAACAACCAGTCACAAGGTGACCATCCTGCATGACCTGTGGAATATACTACACACTATTTTTAGACACCACAGAATGCACTCAAGGGCAAATGACACAGTCCATGATTAACAAAGAATTCCTGCAGAAGTATTATTCAATATTAAGCCACATAAATGGACCCAAAGAAAATAAAATCAAGAAAAGGTAGATAGAGGTTTGAATAGTATTTGTGCTCTTCTTGGGAATCTTGAAGTAGTGACTTCTTTCACTCTAAATCAAAAAAAGGAATTCTAATTTAAAGGTTAAATTAAATGCCTTAGTTTTATGCTCATACATGTGTGTGTATGTGTGCATATACACATAAACTTAAATATCCTATTTTGTACATGCTGTAATTTCACAAACATCTAAATATGCTTCATTTTCAGTCTTTAATTTTCCACAGAATATGGTCATTCATACCCATCAACTGACTGCTAACATGATTTAAGCAAACAAATACATACCAAAAATCAGTAGTCCAAATGTAAATTGAGCACAAACATATAAATAAATGCACATTGAAGATAAATAATGACAAAAGAAGTGTTTTACTTTGTTGCAGATGGGTTGCAGAATTTCTCTGTAAATAGGTCATATGAACACATGTTTAACAGAAAGCAAGACCTAGAGGTCTGTGAACAGGACAGGGAATCAAAAACAATTTCAGTATTTAAACATGGCCTTCTCCTCAGTTTAGCAAATCACTTAATCAGTCAAATTCAAATACCTTAATAATTGGATAACTGTTAGACAAGAGTACTAGCAGAATTTAAGTATTTAAAGTTGTTTAGCAAACTTTTTTCCCCCTGACTTTGTTTAAATTCCAGGTGATATAGTACCTATTTAGCTATTAGAACTATTAAGAAATACTTTGATGATCAAATGCAATGCTGAGTGGCTATTTCACACAACAAAGAGAAACTTAGTCACTACTTCAACTTTTTTGATAGTGAATTGTTACAGTAGGACTTGAAAAATTCACGGTGCTTCGCTAACAGTGGTTAATGCCTTATTATACAGCTCTTCAGTTGAGCTTCGCTCACATTACCTTTTCATAGTCTTGTGAAACTGGACAATTTTGGGTCTTTTACCCAACTTTTAAACTTTTGTTTAGATCTGGGGAAAATCTGAAATGTTGGGCAAGCAGGTAAATACTTTTGTGATGAAAAATAATGACACTTTGTGTTCCTTTGAAAGTTTCAATATTTCCATTTTAAACATCAACTTTCAAGAATTTAAACTCACTAATATAATGCATTCCTTTTACTGAAATTTGGCATCACCATCCCAAACCAAGAAACTTCGTATGTTTTATTTTTATATGTGGATATATATACACACACTATGTAGAAATTATATATAATATAGACAAAATTTCATAGATAAAAAGCGTTCTTTTTAAATAGAAGAAATGTGCTCCCTGGACTTAAGTTAAAAGCACATTTCAGAGATCTACCTAAAAGGTTTAAAATTCATTAGTTCCAAATCTCTTTGCATACATACTTCTGGTTTTGTGACTATTATCAGTTATTCTTGCCTCAGATGTAAAAGTTTTTTCTGGAAATTTTCAGTTGTGCTGGCCTATGCTTTCAGCAGATTTCACCAGTTAAATAGGGTCAGCTCTGTTCTTTCTATGGTCAAGGGAAAAATAATGGTGCTGATTCACCCTTTCCTCTGAATCAATATTAAGCTCAGTGGTGTGCTAGAAGTGAAGCTATTCTTTTTAAGGAGGTCAAAACAAGATCCTGATTGCTTCTGACTTAAGGAATCCTTGATACGTTTTGGATGTGGAAGGCTATGTCTTAAAGCCAGACTAAAACTCGCAGGTTGCTTTCTGCTGCTTTAAATTATCCTTATGGTATCTATTAGCCCTGATGCTCTGTCCTAAAGCTTTGATAATGCAGCCATGTGTTCATATGCATGTTATAGTTCACCCTTGTGAAAGCCTTAAGAGCTGTTTTTTGGTACCTGTAACATTAGTTTTTTTTTTTTTAAATTGTGATACACTGAGAGAAAGCCAAGCACCATCTTGAAAATGTAAAGGAAGTGGTGAAATAGTCACAATTTTAGAAGGCATGTTTTTTCAGCAGTTGTCAGTCTTCCAAATTGAATCATTTTATATGGGTAACCCTCCAGAAAACAGGTATCTTTGAAAAGCTGGCAACATTTAGAGATACTGAAATGCAAAAAATAGTGTCTGTCTGATTTCCATATATTTTTATAGTTTCCAAACAATTAATTAATTCTTGCCACTGCAAGACAATACATACATCAGTGATGCAGTACAAATAGGAGTGTCATATGTAGCCTCAAGAACAAGATACGAATGAGAAAATGTTCATGGTGGAGATGAGAAAACATAAAAGTGTTCAGAAAAACTTAGTGAGAATAACAAAAATACATTTTAATTCTTTGATTAAAGGGAAGGCAACTTGTGAATTTTTGTTTCTGCCTGTCTGCAAGAGAGCACAGCAGCATTCACTAAAGTCAACAAGATTGGAAGCAAACCACTTAATGGAGTAAAGACATAGGCAAGCATCAAAATTATCCAAAGCAACGATTAAAAAAACCTGAAGATATTTTTGAAAATCTGGCGTTTTTCACTCTTAAGCCGGGGACCAGCATGAAAGGTGGTTGTTTCCCTGTAGCTGAGTTCTCGCACCTTTTTCACTTAAATCAATGATTGTTCAATGATTGATGTCACTTCGAAAGACAGAGAACAGGGCTAAAGAAGCCTCTCATGTAATCTGGTATGACAACATCTACATTCTCTTCTTGGAAAATCTCTGTCTTGGTAAACAAAGTTTTCCAACATTGCGTTTTATTCTAATGGTTTCCCTGGGGTAGTAGGAGTAGGACAAACACACTATTTGAACACAGAACTTTGCATTATATGACGAATACATATAAACTGAACGAAAGTCAGTTCTCCGTTGTTACTTCAGTTACCACTATATATAATAGCTTTTTCTTTCCAAAATAAAGATGAAATAACCCATATCACTACTTAAAATATGCTAGTGAGCCAGAAAATTCCTTTCCAGAATAATTATAAATATACCCCAGGAACAGTTCAACAATTCTGTTTACAATCAGGAGCAGGAGTGGCAGATATTTCATAGAAGAGATTAATTTCTGCAAGATATTTAGTTCATTCTTGTCAGCAGAGGTGAGGGGTAAGCAATGAGAATTTCTAGGTAGATTATTCATTCTAAATGCACAAAGTTAAAACAAAAATACCCCTGTTTTATGTGAAAGATGCTGTAAATATCTTAGAAAATAGCTGATCCACACAGAAACATGCCCCCTGGAATACAGCCAAGGTTTTGGTGTGATGTGCTGTTCGGCAGCAGGTAGCACAAATCTAAGCTGCAAAAAGGAAAGTTTTAACATCTCCTTTCCCCTCTCCAATTAGGGCTGCTAAAGGGGGAAGAAATGTCTGTTATGTTCAGAGGGATGGCTGCTGCAATTAAATTCCTCTTCTGTCATAAGCAGTCCTAGATGAATTCAAAGAGAAATTAGTCCTACCGTACACCAAACAGTCCCTATTTGAGCACAGTGCTGGGCTGCTCACTTTGCAATGATTTCATTGAGTTAACACTACTCAACACCTTGCAAGACTCAGCTTCTTGTAGGATCAGGCTCCAAGTTCTGAAAACTAATCTTTGCAGGCACTTCTTACAACATATCTTTGGGTGACAATGAAGTAAAAAAAAAAAAAAAATGCAGCCAGAAGCTATATTTTGCATATGATTCCAAGGAACTGCTAATGAGCTACACAATTTCTCTTCAGAAGTAAAAAAAAAAAGATTAAAAAGGGCTTATGGAACATTTTTGGCAGCTTCTTCAAACTATTTTAGAAAAACTCAGGGAAAGGTTAAATGCCTCAAAATGGGTATTTTTGACATTTGCCCTTTTATCTCACTGAAATTCTACCAACAGTTTTTTTCATGTTTTTAACCTCACGTGTCAAATGTACAGTGGAATAAAAGCCCTCCGACGAACTCGAGATATGACAAAGCCTTAGCAACTGGAATACCCACTACTTTTGAAAGGGTATGTAGGTTTGGAGCCCTTTGGAAAGGGGGGAAAAAAAAGGTATTTCTCATTTTGTTTTCAGCTACAAGCTGGCTGTGGTACTCCGTGTTTTCTTTAAGTGTGATTTCAGTGAGGTCTGTATTCTGTCTGCTGTGATGTATCTCAGCGCAAACAGCTCACTGTTAGCCATTATGTACCTATTAGCACTGATTACTTTCTGATAGCTCTTCACCAGTTGGTTTCACTCACTTTGACAGATTTGGTGCTTTGTTTAACCTTTAAACTAGTGGAGCAATAACATTGCTGACAGAATTGGAGAAATAATTAAGGAAAACTTAGCCAAGGCATAAGAAAACAACTGTAACAAGGCAGGTCTTTCTGGTGGGTTTGAGAAGTTGTCAGCTGACTTGCAGGAAAAGGATGGAGCATCTGTGTGGTGATAGCAGAGTACAGCATAATTATGGCTATTTCCAGTTTAATCTGCAGGAATCCAGTTTAAAGATGTTATTACTACTTTACTAATATTTTTTTTTCTCTCTGTAGGTACGTACTGTCTAGGCCAGGAAAGAATTTATATCTGTATTTGTTACAGAATGTATAACAGCAGTGAGAATACGAATAGTTTAGAGAACATTTCTGTTTTCATTTTTAAATACAGCCTGTAAATCTGTTGCAAGAATCACAGAATAATTTAATTAGAAAAGAACTTTAAGATCATGGAGCAGATGGTAACACTGAAACTTGCACCTCACTCGTGTAACACAGTCAAGTGTCCCTCTGCATTTTCCCACTGCGGCCATGCCACTCATGGTGTTGGCTAGATAGAATCATGGAATCATAGAGTCTTTTTGGTTGGAAAGGACATTTAAGATCATCAAGTCCAACCTAACACTACCAAGTCCACCACTAAACCATGTCCCTGAGCAGCACATCTACTCATCTTTTAAATCCCTCCAGGAATGGTGACTCCACCACTTCCCTGGGCAGCCTGTTCCACTGCTTGATAACCCTTTTGGTGAAGAAATGTTTCCTGATACCCAATCTAAACCTTCCCTGGCGCAACTTGGGGCCATTTCCTCTCATCCTACCATTTGTTACTTTGGAGAAGAGACCGACCCCCACCTCGCTACAACCTCCTTTCAGGTAGTTGTAGAGAGTGATAAGGTCTCCCCTGAATCTCCTTTTCTCTACACTAAAAACCCCCAGTTCCCTCAGCCACTCCTCATCACACTTGTGCTCCAGACCCTTCACCAGCTTCGTTGCCTTTCTCTGGACTCGCTCCAGCACCTCAATGTCTTTCTTGTAGTGAGGGGCCCAAAACTGAACACAGTATTCAAGGTGCGGCCTCACCAGTGCCGAGTACAGGGGGATGATCCCTGCCTTAGTCCTGCTGGCCACACTATTTGTGATACAAGCCAGGATGCTATTGGGCTTTTTGGCCACCTGGGCACACTGCTGGCTCATATTCAGCCTGCCATCAACTGGCACCCCCGGGTCCTTTTCCTCCAGGCAGCTTTCCAGCCACTCTTCCCCCAGCCTGTAGTAGTGCATGGCGTTGATGTGCCCCAGGTACAGGACCCAACACTTGGCCTTGTTGAACCTCATACAGTTGGCCTCTGGCCATCGATCCAGACTGTCCAGATCCCTCTGCAGAGCCTTCCTACCCTCCAGCAGATCAACACTCCTGCCCAACTTGGTGTCATCTGCGAACATACTGTGGGTGCACTCGAACCCCTCGTCCAGATCATTGATAAAGATATTGAACAGAATATGGCCCAGTACTGAGTCCTGGGGAACACCACTTGTGACCGGCCACCAACTGGATTTAGCTCCATTCACCTCAACTCTTTGGGCCTGGCCACCCAGCCAGTTTTTTACCCAATGAAGTGTACACCTGTCGAAGCCATGAGCGGTCAGTTTCACCATGGGAAATGGTGTCAAAGGCTTTGCTAAAGTTTCGGTAGACAACATCCACGCCTTCCCCTCATCCATTAAGGGGGTCACATTGTCATAGAAGGAGATCAGATTAGTCAAGCAGGACCTGGCTTTCATAAACCCATGCAGACCGGGCCTGATGGCCTGCTTGTCTTGTATGTGCCTCATGATGGCACTCAGGATGATCTGCCCCATAACCTTCCCCAGAACTGAGGTCAGAAATTACAACTTAAAATCAAACATTTTATCTGCTAATGTTGTAAAGCAACTTGATGCATACCATATACGAAAGAGATCAAATAATTAAAAAAAAAATCCTTTTCCACAAGACTCTCCACCCACCCAATTTATGTTTGACAGTGTTTTAGAGGAAATGCCTTTGAGTGAATTCACTTCACTCCCACTAAGCCTCTACAGGGAACTAAGGTATGAAGTCCCAAGCAGGAATGAATTAAACTTAGATCAATTCGGTTATTAATACATAGATAACACATAAGAAGCATCTTCTAAACAGCTGCAGTTAGTAGGTTGCTCTGTTATTATAAACAGGCTCCAATCTCACTTTGCATCATTGCACCAAGCTGCAAACTGAATCAGCTGTGAAGCTGCATCCTGAAGAGCTGCAAGAGTAGGAGCTTTTGAGAGGAAAATAAGCTGGAGGGAAGATAATATACTAGCTTGTTAGTAACTGCCTAGACACCTAGCTTCAATTTATTGGTGCTCGGAGGAACAACAATCTCCCAGTATTGGGAAAGGTTGTCTTTCCATGAGACAACTGCACTGCTGGGGCAGAATGATCCCTGTGGTCCTCTGTCTCTTGAAATATGGCATGCCAAACCCTCAAAAGGGCTTCTTTCCTTAGCTGGTCCTTGCCTGTGCCTAAGCCTCAGTCTCTCTCTGCGGCTCTGCATGGACTAGCAGGACTCCAGACATGGTTCAGAGCTTGCGTGGCATGGATGGTAATCACATTGACCATCTCAAACTTCTTTTACTCTTCACAAATTTGGTGGTTTTGTCTCTGTATTAAAGTTAGGAGTTTTCTTGTTTGGTTTGAAGGAGTATTCAGCATTGCCACAGGAGGAAAAAAAATTTTGAAGAGGAAAATGTGGCTGTTAACCCACAGAAAAAAAGAGGGCATTCACAGAAACTGCTGCACACCTTCAGCTACTTCAAAGACAACCATCTACTTTAAATCTAGCCAATGTTCGCAAATGAGTTTTCACGTTGCCACTCTTCCCTTTTACTGAGAGTGATTCAACCTGTTGTGGAAGAAATATAGTGCTCCCTTTTATGATCAGCATATGTTCAGGTTTATGATCAACATAATTTTCACAAAAGCTTAGTGAAGAGGCAGACTTCTGAAAGGCAGCCTGGTATTCTGCAGCTATTACAGCTCATGAAATCCAGGTCTTTGTAGCTGGCACAAGACAGGCAACCTCCAGCAGAAGTCTTTCTGGAATTTTTCTTGTGATCAACTTTTTCTTTTTCTTTCTTGTATTTAGATAACTCAGTTAAAAATGGAATTGGTCATAATCTTTTTGTCTTTCTATCAGCCAAAACTGGCATGCAAATCACAGAACTTAGGAAACATGCTTCACTGCTGCATGCAGATAATTAAAATCTAAATAATATTCCAATACAGTAGCCAAAATAGTTTGTGTGATCATTAATAACTGAAGACTATGTAAGTCATTAAAATGTAATATATTCATTATTTTCCTCAGGTTGACTAGTGCACTACATGATGTGATGTATTTATGATTCTTATCCCTCCTTGCTTTAGTTGTACTTTCTTTGGCCGTGATAATAACTAAAATAGGCTACTTACCCTTTTTTGTCAGGTGAAAGATACTGACACCAAGCAAGTAGCACAGTTGTCTCAATTAAGTGTGGTAACCAGTCTAATTTAGTGTCCTTTCATCAGTCATTTATCATCACTTTTACTGCTCATAGTGTAATTTCTTATGCTAATTGCCAACTGTAATGTACCTAAACTACATAACTGCATAAATATTTCCTAGCAAAAGAGTTCAGCATTTCTCATCCTAGCAAAAGAGTTCAGCATTTCTCACAGCTCATTTTAAAAATACTCCGTTGAGTGTACGGGTAGCAAAAATCTAAATTAACGTGAATTTGTCTCTGGACAGGCAAACAAGGGACGTTTTGTGGGTTCTACACTTCAACAGCTTCAGCAATTGGAAAAGTCAAGAGAAGGTAGATATTAAAGATAAGATACTTCCAACCCCAAGAAAGAGGGAAATCCTGAGCTCTACCCTCATTCATTTAAAGAGTATCTGGAAACTGGAAAGGCTTTTGGCATCACATTTTTCACCTATGTGCATTAAGGTCCCTTGACAAACACATCATGTAAAGAAAATGAGAATGATGTTTCCCCTGTTACAGTATGCGAATTTGAAATCATCTTTATCTCATTGTAAAGTGTACAACATGCTTGACACCTCAAGAGGGTGTGCTTATAATGAGGGTAGGGATAAAGATATCAAGAATTGTGTTAATGAGAGGATTATAGAGCAGTTATTGTAACAAAAAGCAGGAATATGCAGAAACCATATATGAGACTGGTTTAAAGAAAGCCTTATTATTAAAGATGCAGGTGCCATTGCTCATGGTGAAAAATAAAAGTATTTATTTTGATAGAGCAGATCAGCAGTACTGCAGGAATAAATGGAATTGGGTCATTATACGTAAACTAAAATTCCTTTCTCTAACTGCAAGGGTAGAGCACTTATACATGAGTTCGTAAACCCCAGACCAAATGGGTTGGTTAGAGATCAGAAGCCACATGAATTTCTCAGCAGATGTCTCTCACCCCATTGCCACTTTTTCCAGTACTCCATATGCTATATTGCAAACTACAGATTTAGCCCTTTTGCCCAAAGGCATCCGAACCTGTGAAAAGCCTAGCTGATGCAGTGTCTATTGTTCATTGACAACTTGTCAATTTACTTCCAGGCAAAATAACTCATAAACATGATAAGTAAGGCAGATAAAACAAGAATTCTTTCACACTTTGCAACTTTACTGCAAAAATGCCTTATTTTTCATAAATGTGTGAAATCTCCCCTCAGAATTGTGACTGTGCATTGAACTTTAAAACTTTGTGGAAACCGTGCATGCATCTCACGATTTCTGTCTATAATAAGATGAATGTTAAATATTAAAGATGCATTAAAAGTGATAAAATGAAAGATATTCAAAGGTTCAACAACATTCTCTTATTGCTAGCTGTTTTTCCTGAGTTAATAAAAGTTCATTTTAGGGAAAAAACTCCAAAAGACAAATGTTTGAATACCAGTCTCTAAACTGACATTCGGATATTCCTTTAATGGTTATTGTATATATCTTTCCACTTCTGGAACCATATAAAACTCCTTTACTTCATAGACAGTGGCAAAGAGCATTAAATAGAAATCAATGACTTGCCAATTTAAAATATGTTCATACAAATAGCTTCCTAGTGTTCAATAATGATGATGGTATTTTTCACAAAAGATACTTAAATGATTAATTTTTTATGCATTGCCATACAGACAATTTCGCAATCACACACTCAGCATTTAGCTGACTGCAGATTCGCACACACAAATTAGTTATTTGCAAGGAAAACTTCAGAACAAGTTGCCAAAAAGCAGCTATAGAAATGATGTTATTGCACACGCCATTAGGCTGAGACCATGTTTATAATGCTAAAAATATTACTTTTTTTCCTGAAGACAACTAGCAGAGTCCTTTTCTCCCTTTGTTCATTTCCTTGCTGTCTCCCAACACATGCTAAGCTTGTAATCCCGTGGGCGCAGAGATGGTCTTTCCTGTGTGTGGGTGTACATCCCACAAGGTACTTCTGACCTCCGATGTGGCATTGACACAACACGTGCAATAAGTTCTGTGAAACAGTATGATTAACAATTGAAAAGTTACATGCTAATTTCGTAATAGACTGCTGTTGGTGCATCGGTGCATCCAACCAGGCGCATCGGGGCACGCCACCTTGCCGGGGTGGCCCAGAGCTCCCGAAAGCCTCCAACAAGCCCTGCTGGGGCTTGCTCCAGTAGAAAGGTTGTTCTCCTCCAGTGGCTGATGGCACGGCCCATATAGGTAATCCAAAGCTTATGGTGGCCCCTGTTAATTAGCTGAGCTGTGAAATGCAGCCGTTTGGGAAGCAGTTACTTTCCAGATTCGATTGCTTTTATATAGACACAGCAGTCTTAGGACGAGGGGAAGAAAGTGGGGAAGAGTCTTCCACTGAATTACTGCTTTCTGAGTAGCTAGAGTCCATAAATGACAATGTGGTGTTTTTTTCTTGTTTCCCAGTTATACTTTTTCACCTGTGACTGTGAAGTATCTTGAGCATTAAACTTTTATTTCGAGTAAGGAATTGCATTAAAAATGCAAACAAATATTTGTGAAACATTTTCTCTTAATCCAGTCATAAAAAAGATCCCAAGTTTAAAAACAGTATTTGCATTTTGTATATCTTATTAATATTAGATGATTCTTTGCCACTTATAATTAGAAGAAAAAAGGAAAACAGAATTATGAATACATCATCATCTATTGATTCATTACTGAAATTCACTTTCTGTTTACACTTCCTTTCAGGTTTTTATTACACATTCATTTTAACCAATTACAACTATAATTATAATTTACACAGCATAGTTAATCCTTTGTTTTCAGTTTTATCTTTGGGTAGTATAAATCATTTGTCATTGTTTTCAAAGAACTTCATTTCACTACTGTAGAAATAATGGAACAGAGATTTTTGGGAGCTATGCCTCTAATAACTCTGATATATGGTATGTATAAAATTGTGGAGTGATTTAAAGTTTAATGCTCTCTAATGTACAAACACCCACACATATTAGATTTCTGCATATATGCATTCACAAACACACCTGAATTATATAGTCATAATACTCATCACTTCTCTATAATAATAAACAGAAGGTCCTCTTTTATTTTGTGTGTGTTAAGAAATCGGTATTACTGCACATCACGTACCAGACACAGATCCACAGCACTGTGAAAAATTAGAAGCCCTCTAAAGGTATGTATCCCTGTTTGTCCATTACATGCACAGATTTTACCACTGACGAAAGTACCAAGAACCTCAGAGTATGCCGGACCACTGTACTTGACATCCTCTTCTTCCCACACCATTTTACCAGACCATTTTCTCCCTATTTCTGGTAATAATTACTTAAAGGACGTGAACAGAATGTCTGGGGCTGCAGGATAGTTTAGCAAAATGTTGCATGTGCAAAGGCAGTAAAAAATATGAAACCAAGACAGTTTTAATTAGTTTGGGACAAAGTTAAGCAACATTGAACTTTATATAGTGATGCTGATCACCAGTCATACCCCCTAATACTGATTTCTATACAGTAAGTAAAAGACTGTTACTTCGTAGATTTCACCAGCAGCCCCTGAGTACCGTGCTGCATGGTGCCAAGCGTGCTTTCCTCTAAAATGACCATGCCGCTCTCATTGACAACAATGTCACCGGCAGAAACATCTTTATTAAACTATCTATTTACATGCAATCATGAGTGAAGGTCCTTTTACTAATAAAACTCGTTATGCAAAATTTTTCTTACCATCCCTCTCCTTTCACCAGTGATTAAAATACTGAACATTGCCGTGGGTAAGTTGTGAATGAACTAGTACAATATATCTGTGAAAAATGGGAAGCAGAGAGAGGTATTTTCATTTCACAAGCCAGGAAAACTTCAGTAACTAACCGCTAAAAGAATCATTGGTTCCCTTAAAAAAAACCCCACAAGTGAAACTGAAAAAACATTTCAGTCATTTGCAAGACATTAAAAGGGTTTTGATGCTGAGATATTTTTTGACTATTTTAATTCAATCCTAAAGGACAACACGTTCTTTAAATGACTGGAAACTGCAAAATAAATGGGGAAGTTAACACTGGTCTTTTGTATAAGATAAAGAGTAATATGACTTTTAATTAAAAGCAGTTGATTTGACATTTATACTCCACCAGTTCAGAAAACAAATGCATTAACTGTGAATCAAAAGATGCAATATTGATGACGTTATTTCTTTTTCCTTTTTAGTTCTGCTTCTCACTGCCATTCCATAATCTTATGCTATTTAAAAATGGTTTCACTTTCACCTGAAATATACTTCTTAATGTGATGGAACACATGTTTCATTTCATTTATAATTTTTGATTGGTTCAGCTATAGGAAATTATGCAATGTATCAATATATTCCAAAGATAGCGGCAGTTGTTGGATAAATTCTGTTAAAAGGGGAAGAGAAAAACGGAATCAAGGTCTTTTTATTTCCTTTCTAGTCTGAATGCACTGGGAATACGGAGCTGTAAGACTCTTCAATGCATCCATCTCCATCTCAGGATGGAGATCATTCTTTACAGTGAAGACGTTTCAAAAGTTGGCCAAAATTCAGAATAGGAATCTGCTTTGTAAATAACAAAAAGCGATGTCAGCTCTGGAAGGCTTAGAGCTGAACTTCAGCACTGGTGTGAGTGCTGGAAATCTTTTGAAGTCGGGGTCGGTGTGGGTGTCGGTGCCATCAGTGTGTTCCTCCTGGACTCAGGACACTGCTCTGCAGCTTCCACCACCTCTGGCATCGGAGTAAAGACAGATGAAAACATTTGAATCACCCTCAATTATGGTTTAGTACATTGACTTTGGAGATGTTTTTTTCTTTAGTAAATCAAATTCTTGAACTACCCTATTAAGACTCGCGGTGCTAATTGTGTGACACTTGACAGCTTAAGCTATAAGAGTTTGATGTGCTGTAACAGATGCCAATCCAACAGGACCTCTGTTTCAGAGGAAATTTGTTTTCATAGGGTTCCAGTTAGTTTCAAGAGGTACTCACTAACTTCCATGTTGTTCAGGTTGTGGATAACATTGGCTGGAACCCGAATCTCAGAACAAATAATTTCAACACACTCATTCTTTTCTTATTTAAGTATCATGTTGCTTCTTTTTCTTCCATGTCCGTTGTGTTCAGGTGCATCACAAACTGCAGTTAACTATTACGAACTGCAGTTAACTATTTTCACAACCATTTCACTGATAAATAATGGAGGAGCACAAAGATCAGAGATTGCAGTTAATTTTTTAAAATAAATTATTTAAAAAACTCATGCCTAGATGATTCACACCTTGAGTTCTGGAAACATCAAGTCTAAAATCAATAGTTAAAATGAGAATTGTTTACAGGATTATTACTGGAAAATTTCCTAAAATTCTTACTCTGACTTGGTCTGGGCAACACTGAACTTTACAGAACTTTACTGGGCAACTTTACAGAAATATTCTCCACACTTAACTCAGCATTGTCAAGGACAGAAGGCAAGATACATTTGTGTGATAAAAGAACTACCGTAAATAGTGAAGAGGAAGGGAAGACACGGAGCAAAGGAGAAGAGTTTTGTCCTCTGTGTTTGACTCCACACACACAGATCAGTTTTTGGGTCAGTTTCTACTCCCCATCTAGAAATTGCCCAATAATTCTTAAGAAAGTAGCTTAACGGGAGAGAAGTTAAAGATCTTCTGCTAACTAAACAAACGTGTAGATTAGCTGCTGGTTAAAGTTTAGTTCACATTGGGCATTATCAGAAATTCAGTTCTATTAACACGGTCAACACTGCCTGCTAACAAGATACCTGTTTTTTCGAGTCACACAAGTCCATCCACATATACTCAGAACATAGGTAAGCATTACATTTGGGCCATTAATTTCTTTCTTATAATGAGTTGTACAGATGCATGGCCACCACTCCACTAAGGAGAGAAAATTACATCCTATTTGGCTTTAGTTTGTCGATGGCATACAGCTTAGCCACACTCCCAAAACAGTGCTGTCATAGACAAACCACACGAATGAAAGAGCTGGTTTTTTTTCCTCCATCTTTCCCAAGTACTTTTCTATGCAAATTATTCCAATTGAACTAGTGCATTATAAGACACTTATTCCATAGAGTTACACATTAGTGCTTAATATATAATGTAATGTAAGACTGTTTACTCAGCTTCTCAGTTAAAATAGCTTAAATAGACTTGTTGCAATACCCTTACTTATTTATTTTGCAGTTTTGCTCTGCCCCCCTTCTCTATTAACCTTCCTTTTGGTCAAGTCCCTTTACAGAGGCTCTGGTGCTACATCCTCTGTATTCTAACTAAGAGCAACCTTCATGGGTGCAAAGAAGTGAACCCCCTGAATGCATACCCAGAGCAGAGTTTATTTATTTGCAGAGGTATGAGCTACTTTGAAATGGTGGTTAATGAGAAATGGGAGCTGGCACTTACAATCGCAATAAATCCTTAATGCAAAGGGCAGGTTCACAACGTGATGCTATAAACACCATGGAGGTAGGAAAGGGACCTGTGATCCTCCCTCCCAGCCAGGCTGTTCACCAACTCGTGCTATCCACAACTGGCTCAAGTCAGACTATTTTTCATCTCACAGAGAGTCAGTAACAAACAAGGGGACTGCTTTGCAGGGTCTCCCAGGCACCAAAAGCCCCTCTTGTCTTATCTCCAGCTGGTGTAAATCCTCTGGACCCTTTGAAGCCAGTGCAATTATGGGACTTTACTGCAGCTGAGGATACACCTCTGTTTCTGATGTTTTGGAGTTCATGCAGTGAAAGAAGTAGAGATAGCAGCAAAATGACTCCAGCAACCATTGCAGGTATTTGGTGTTTGTTTTGGGCTTCTCTCTCATACATCCCTGCAAGAATTAATGTAAATAACAAAAGAATTATGATACAATTTCATGGGTAAATATAAATACCTTGTTTCACAGGTGTGATACGACTGAATAAAATCCTCAGCAACCGAAGAACTGGGAATCTAGCTTTAGCTTCTCTCCAGTGTGGGGAAAAAAGTAAAGATATTGCCTTCTTCAGTGAACATGCAGTTTAAACCATGCCTTTGCCTAACACCTCAAGGTTGTATTGCAGCTTGATATTGGAATCAGGGACCATGTCTAATCACAATATCTATGTCTTTATTGTCTACTAAGATATGTTTTTATGTTAAATTTGAAAATAAAAATTGCATCCTCATGGCTCTTTTTTTTTTTTTGTATACAGCACATGGCAGGTTAAAAGGGCTTAGCTGTGTTGATTAACTATCCAAATGTTTAATCAATATGGCAATAGCTAGATGCATTCTGGCTGTGAAAGACCTTGGAGAAGTCCCACTTGCCTTATTCCCCACCCCCAAGTGGGACATCAATGAACTATTACATGGTCCTTGCATATCAATGCAAAGGGGCTTAGACAAATACAGCACTAATGGATAATTGTGGGTCACCTTGCCAAATATGTTAAATGCCCCTTAAGTATTTTTTTTCTGATTAAAAAAAAAAAGACAGTAAACTGACCTTGCTGATATCATACAGCCTTTCAGGAAACAAATACTACTCAGTCTGCAACCTGTTCATTGATTCATGGGTCAAAAATCCATTCCAACTAAATTATAAAAGACACATCCTCGTGTGTTGATACAACCCACGGTAACTGCCTGACAAAGTGTTAAACAATTGTACTCCTTAGCGTGGGCAGGACACGTTTGCTGACACTTATTCAGAAAGTACACGTAGGGGCCTCTGAGTGATTCATAAGCAACGGCTGCGGATCCCTGGGTGCGCTGGATGTTAATGCATCGCAAAGTCAGGGAAAGTTCATCTTGTGACCGCAGCTCCTGGACTCACTCCAAGAATATGCCATTTGCAGAGATGGCATTAACTGCAAGAGGGCCGTTGTGGGATTTGGATTCCTGCCCCTGTATTTATCTACTCACAATGTCATTAACACCCACATTGATCCCGAACTGCTGCTGGTGCCGAGGCTGCGCGCAGGATCGCTTGTTTGCCGGTGTCACAAATCACAAACCAGAGAAAATCGTCCTGATAAAGATAACAGCTCTGCGGCTTCACGTTGTTATAAATGAGCCATAGGAGCCCTCCGTACCTGCTAGTAATGCGCTATAATGGTTTTGCTTAGCTATTATTTAGAAGCATTACCTTTGCATTGGCTGGCAAAATTAGTACTAGGAGGACCGTAACATGATTTGCACTGGGAATGTCACAATGCATCTGTCATTATCTTTCGGGTCTTGGTATATTGCCTAAGACAATGTGGTAGGTTAAAACTGGCAACAAGGACAAAACATAATTAATTAGCTAAGTATTGCCTTCATCATGAGGCTTGTTTTGAAAGGGTAAGAGAGCTACACAGACTAGTATAATATTTGCTTTAATTTCTTATGTATTACACAAAGGTTGCTTGAATCTCCAATATGGTGGCACTAATTGCATGTACATATATAGCTACATAAATAAACAAAGAGGTAAAAATCTGTACATATACATAAATGTTCATGTATAAAGTATACATGCTGCATATGTTTTTATATTTGTGCATAAGCATGGATACAATATTTACAATCTATTATTCTATACTCATAATTACATCAAACACACCAAGAAATCTCACACAACTTACTTGTTTTGTGGTTGCACCACTTCAAGTTGGAGCATCTAAAGCAACACCTGGCAAAATAGTTGCTGCAGCTGTTATAGTAACTTTCTGGTCTAGACTGGTGTAGCATGCAGAAGACCAAAGCAAAATGGCTTGAAGAGGACTACACAGCAGATCAGCAGCAGAGAAACAAAATCCCGTTTAGCATCATCCCAGTCCAATGCGCAGTGGTGCTTATGAGTGGAAGTGGGTGTTCACCATCACACTCCTGCATCAGCTTTCAACACTGGGGATCATTTAAATATGAAAGGTTTATGAGTAATAATTAAACAGTCAACTGAAGCTTCAAAGAACCTAAGCCACAGGTAAGAGTAGGCACTAAAAAGCCTAACATGGAACATTATCCCTTTAAAACACTTTATTTGTAAGGAATGGAGGGAATCCATGGGAAAATTGTTTACACCCTTGACGAAAATCCTTAAATGCACTTAAAATCCTGTCTTCATGCTAACTGTGGCCAAAGCTCCCCTTTACTGACAGGTCCTCAGAGCCAGGCACTGCTGGTTATCACCAGAGTGATGGACCCCAAGCAGGAGGCAAGAGAAGGGTGAAGTACTTGCTTGGATAGGTCTGAAATGCAGTGGTTCCAAAAAACCTAACTTCTAAGTGCCAAAGAAAATATTCCCACAGACCAGTTCAGTTTCCCTCCGAGTCTGATATTTTCCTACCTCCTTTAGTCTTCTTGAAATATTCTTGGTAGTCCAAAGGATAGTTTTGACCCGGATAGCGATTCCAATTTATTTTTTCCGGGTGAGACCGTGTTTTGATGCCATTCTGTGTTTTAGACTTATTCGTGAGTCTTACTGCCTGTGAGCACTTATGACTTCTCAAAATAAAAACAAGGGGTTTTTTTACACAGTATCTCAGAGCAGCATTTCATCTCAAATTGCCAGCTACAAGCACTGATCTCTCTGGAGTCTTCATGAGCTCAGCAAATGCATTTAGCGTCCTCTAAGGATCTGCTCATGGAAAAATTTTAAGAGCTCAGGCCATTCAAAGTGATCAGGCACTGAGTCTGCTGAAGGTTTGCAGGGTACGAATAAGCTACTGACAAAAGACAAAAATCTGTAAACAGAAATGCACAGAGGACAAGCTTTAATGTTGTCCTCTCAGTGATATCTAGAAGTTGCTGTTTTAAGTATTCTGAAATCTACACTCATCTTTTGCTTACATAAATGACGTGTGCTTGGCACTTTGAGGTTAAATGCTTCCTTGCAGATGAAATGAAAGATTCTTCTGTGCTTTAGTTACCACAGGGTCTATGCCAGCAGTAGCAATGTTCATAATGGCTGGTGCTCCCATGTTGGAGACCAAAGTAAACAAAGTTTTGCTTGGAAACAGATCAGTTCATGGGTATTTGACTGGTGAAAACAAGAAAAAAGGACTCAAGTCTCTCCTGTCTAGGTTGTAAGTGCTTCCAAGGAAAAGAAAAAGTCTTCTCCTTTCACCATCATGGTTACATCGAGTCTGTCACCTAGCCCTGGATCTCACTGCTTTGCCAGTGCCATACTCATCTTCCATTTGCAGTTTTGCTGACTTGATGGTGGACTCTCATGCTGGTCCATTCTCTCCTGTCTGGCACATCGCAGAAAAGTGTAAAATCCATCACCGATTTGCAAAATGCTCATACAGAGAGGTTTTTGGTTTTGTTGCTTTTATTTATTTCCCAGTGACCAAGATCCCCCAGGGTACAGACCCTTAGGAAAGTATCACACAGAGAGGTGCAAAAATACTATTTAAAATATTGTGTGAACTCTAACCATATCCTGCATTGCACTGTTATTCATAGGACTATTATACACAAAAAAAGTTTGTAATTGCTGTGAGGGAGATTTATTCCCTTTTTTACTGAAAGAAGACAAGGTGATTATCTGTCTTACTCAATACGCATACGTAAAGAAATGTTGCATCCTTTATGCCTTTACCGAATGTAAGAAAATCACATCAGCTGAGTAGGCTTCAAATAAATGTCTTTGATGGGTTATTCACAAATGTTCAGGCCCTAGTTAGTCTCGTATTCTGGCTGTTTCTTGCTTACAGCACTGAATGCACAGCTAGAGGGCTCACAAACAATTTAAAGACATACAAACCTATTCATACACAGAAGGACATGAAAAAGCCCTTTTGTATTCAGGACAACTGGTTCCCCACCATTGAAAAAGGGCTTTATTCAGTGTGTGACAAATGATAGGCTCTGCATAGCTGATTATGTGGAAGTTTTGCTCCACTCAAGTAGGCATGGTACTTGAAAAGCTGTGAAATTCAGCTGTTCGCTGTGTCATACTTCATAGCATCATGCTGCAAACTTCTTGTGTGATCTCCACTGTAAGCCATCTCTGCTCTGATGAGCAGAAGTTCCCTTCTGTGGGTTCTGTCTTAGACGATTTGAACAAGTCAGGGATGGCAAAAAGATCATGAGGTGAGAGATCACCTCTGGTCTTGAAGGTCTACACAGCAGTTGAATTGAGTGCAGTTGAACATACAACTCAAAAAGGAATCTCATGTGTTAATTGGGACAATATGGTATATTAAAAAAGCTACATGCCTTCCTTCCACAGTCATCAGTCTTTGAGTTCAAAGGGAATGATATATCAAACTTCTCAAGGGTTGCACAAGTACACAATGCCTGTGCTTACCTTTCCATTGCGTTTTACTCAAAAAGGGGAATGCATGGCCTATGGTAGACCAGGAAAATAATCTTTAAAAATCGAAGTACATCAACAGTTCTGAAGGTTTTCTTTTTCTGCTATTTGTCTATTTCAAATCTACAGTTATAACCTTTGTTTAGTGTCCTTGGTGAAGCAGTCTGTCACAAGAGTGTCTCAAGTCCTCAAACAGAACCAACTCAGATTTCAGTGTTTGTATTGAACTTCACATGGATTTTGATGTGATAAAGAGTTTTGGTGATTTATCATCACACATCACCCTCACTATGAGGGGAAAGTTGATCATACTTGACAGTCACTCGTCTTCAAAGTCTGGTCTTCCTTGGTTTCAGCCTGACACCAGTGTGCTTTTCAGCCATGAACAGCCATTTCAGTGCCATGCCTGCTGCAGCAAGGAGCTCTGTTCCCCTCTGATATTTCAGAAATAATGTCCATGAGAACTGGCTTTTTATTCTAACACTTACTCCTCCCTTGTACGGCTCCAACAGGAATGGATAGCAAATGCATGAGTTCCTGCAAGATTTTCTTTATTTCAAACTCTCCTGGTCTTATGTTAATATCAAAGTGACTTTGGATGACTTCGTAGGCCTTGTATAGTCTATTCAAATTTCTTAATTCTCAACAATGTGCTGAGAAATTATAACATCTTTGCATGGTATATTTCAGTTATTTTCCAGGCTTGATTAAGTCACAACTGTAATGGCCCCTTGTCTTCTGATATTTTGGCACTTCTGCCTGGCTGTTCTAGCACACACCATAATGTAAAAATGTGGAGAAAGATTAGAAAAAAATGCATGAACCTTTTTTGAATCTCAAAATGTTCCCGCTATATCTTTTCATCAGAAATTTTTTGTGTTACCTTTGCATGTGAATTCTTAGCAAAAAAATGCAGAACCCTTTAATTAAATGAAGCAACTGATATTGCATGGAATCAGCAAATACCGACAGGCCATTTTGTGACAGGGAAATATCTAGTATTCTTACTGACAAGAAGGGATATAAATAGAAATACTCACAGATCTAAATTTTTTCCCCTCAGAATCAGGACAAACTGGTAATGGAGGACATGCACCAGCAGTATTAGAGAGAAGAAGACAAATTATGGGAACTATTTGTATCTCCAATATACAGTATATGACTATTGAATCACGAATCGACCATGATAGATCTCAGAAGAATGTCACATATCACAGGAAAATAAAAGTAACTTCTGTATACTACACCAGAGTGCACAGGGACACGGGCGCAAAGCTTGCTTTAACACTTGTTTTCCAAGCATGCTGCGCAGAAAAAGTCTGATTTTGTTCAACAGAATGAAAAGGAATATCAGCAGAAGTGATGACAACACTAAGCAAACAAAACATAAGTCAGGTGAGATACATGCAAAAAGGTTAAGTGTCTGCAGCCATAGCGAGGTTACTAAAAAGGTTAATATTTAACAACTGTTGCCCCATAGAATGTGTGATAACGCTTATTTCCTATTCTAAAAAGCTATAATGTTCACAAAAGTGCCATTAACTTTAATGTGGGCTATCCATACGCATCAAGGAAGACTCTTAGTTTTAAAGCAGGAACTGAAAACATGCTTGTTTGGCAATGTTTTCAATTATTAATGTATTTAACTAGGTACTGTGATAGTTTTGGTGTTAATATTTTATCAGTGATGTTATAACCATATATTGGCCTAAGCTATGTAAAATTACGAGGTACATTTTTACTTCATATTTAGGCCAGTGTCTGCTGCACTCAGTTGAAATAGTGCCTTGCCATGGAAATAGTTCCACATACTTCACTGAAATGAGTCTTGGGGTTTAGATAGTAGATTCAGATTGTAAATATCTCCACATTGAGAAACCTCTCCAGCCAGAAGGTTTTAATTTTCACTCTCATTTCTATTTTCATGCTCAAGTGTACAATAAGCATTTTGTTTGACAAGTGTCTTTTCATTTATGGTATATGATCTGTTCTGCAAAATATCCCATTCATTAGATACTCAGAAAAGCGCATATTTTACTTTGAAGCTTTTAAAGTTAAAAAAAAAAAGCAACAAAAATAAGCAAACAGCCCAAAAGAAATCACATCTTGATTTTCTGTGGCACAATCCCATAGCCCAATTGCATGTGATCACTATTTTCTGAGACACTGTTCTCAGCTGTGAGTGATAATGTCTGGTAACTCACTGAGGTGAAACATTGCCTTATTCACAAAAATAATTTGGGCCACTGCTGTAGAAAATGAATGCTACTTTCTTTACACAGAAAAAGAGCATGGGATATGATTTCCTATATGAGGAATGCTCTTCTGCAATACATCAAATCTCTTTTCTCCTGTGTGTGCAAATGCACTCTCCTTTGTTACATTATAAGAGGGTGCATAACTCCAAAAGAAATGGAGTTAGATGAAAAAAAGCCATTCCAAACTCTACTGATTAAAATAAATGTGCTCATAAAAGAGACAGGAGAGTAAATTACCGCATCCCCAGAACAGCAGTAACTTATACATCAACAAGTTATTTTCAAGTTTGCCAGAGGAAATAATCTGCTATCAACAAGGGGTAATTGCCTGAGCAAACTAGTCTTTACATCTCACACATGCTGTCACCTTGTGTAAGAAAGAAATACACCACATATCAATTCAGGAAAAAAAATTTGAAACATTCCTTTAAAGGCTGCTTCTCTCAGCCGTTTGAAAGAGAGAACACATACACAGCTTGGAACATATCTAATCTCTGCTCTTTTCTTATCGCTGAAGAGTATCCTAACACACCACAAAATTCATAACCTAAGCAGCCTCGGGCAATATTAGAAAGGATCCATTTTAGATTGGAACAGAAATTTTAATCTGAGATTTACCTGTGGCTGTCACAGGTGAAAGCAGGTTGGTGACAAAACCCTTCAGGAATAAATGAAGGAATTATTAAGTAAAAGAGTCAAAATTTTCTGATTTTTATGCCAATATGGGCTGCTTAGAGAGCTAGATGAACACTTATTTCAGTGAATATGCACAGACACACACCCTCTTTTTTTATTCCCATTACACAAATATTCATTTGACTAAAACGCTCTTGAGCCAGGGTCTCACAGAAAAGGAGTTTGCAGCACTGGCACAGATGATTTTTTTGTCAAGGCAAGGTGCAAGTTTTGCCTGTACATAAGTATTTAATGTGCATTTTGCCGTGTAAGGCAGAGTGCAACATGTATTCCACAACCATAAGTACAACAGACAGAAAACAAGAAGTTTCTCATTCATGAGAGGATCAATCCTTTCTTTAAAACCTTATACTAAAAAGGTGGCAACTGTTAATTAAAAAAAAACCCCACAAGCAGTGGCAATCTCTTTATTAATATTCTGTGAAGTAACAGAGGGGCTACCGGTCATAGATAAATAACTCTTTTTCAAGAAGTAGAAAAGAATCTGCTTCTTACTAGGCAGTGCTGTCCACTCTTTCTATTAACTTTATTTTACCTTACGTTAAATATTGAACAATATTTTATTAACCAGAAAAACACATTTCCCTCTCTTCCTCCTCAGCAGAGGAAACTATAATTGTATTAATTTTCTCCACTCTACCTCTTTGACTTTTATTTAATTAAATTATCTCCCTTATGCTACCTGTGGCACTGACAGCATGAGGCCGTGTAGCTAGAAATGAATAGGAGAAAAAAACCCTCTCAAACTTGAGTCATCCTGATTAATGTTCTGGGATGATCATATTTTGGAACCTGTTAGGATTGCTTGATCAAGACAGTAAGCAATGCAAAAATAGAGTCAGAACTTGAATTTTCCTAAATTAAAGATTATGGGGCATATGGGAGGATTTCTGTTTTCCACCCAACCCTTATGATGCTCTTCCAACAAAGAAAAATGGAAAGGTCTTAAAAGATTTTTGGCAGCATTTTGGCAAAAGATATAAACTACTGTCAAGCATAGTATGGAAGAAAAACTGTCTCAGTCGACAGCAACAATATGCTTCAATTTTTCTCTTGGTCATGATTTTGTATGCCAACAGTAGTTTGAATTCCAAATTAATCGCCCTGTTATTAAAGAAAAAAGAAAACTCCCTTAACCACCGCAAAAGTCATGAATGAGATCTGTCAGTGTAGCTGACAATCAGTTCTTCGGTCTCCCTGCCTGTCTGCCTGAACATATTGACCTGTGATTGGCAAGGTCTGAAGATTTGTCTGAAGTTCAAAGACCTCATACTGTACTCTATCATGGCTCTGTTTCTAAAGCATTGATTTCAGCTGGACAGGATCCAACCATGCAGTTACAATTCCTCCTTCACTAAAAAGTAAAGAAAAATCACAAGGTTTAAATAAAAACAAAAATAGCCCAAAGCAGAGTACATAGGCTGACATTTTGCACTCAAAAAATTAAGCTTGCTGTGTCTTCAATGCCAATTCATGTGAGTTTTGTGTATTTTATCAATGGTAATTCCTAGCACAGGAAATATACCACCTGTAATGGATTGCTGCATACAGGGAAGAAATACATCACCCACACATGTCCCTAGTACAGTAATAAAATGTTACAGATTTCAGAGATAAAAACATCATAATAAAATATGCTCTCTATGCAAATAATAAGACTACTTTCTGAATTGAAACAAAGATGGAAACTCTTTTCTGGAGTGGAAAACTGGAGGATTAAAATTGAATCATTGCTTCTATCCCTCGAATGAAAGAAAATAAAGAATTACAAATATCACTCAACTTTTATTAGTGCATGGCAGTCATCAGAAATTGGACTATTTGCCCTGGGAACAAAGCTGGTGATATTTCTTAGGAGTGAACAGTCTCATTTTGTTGTACAACAATATTGAGACCAAAATTAGAACTGAGCTACTGGGACACTCTTAGCTTGGTTTGAAGAAAGAAATCGGACTGTATAGACTTCCTTGATGAAGAAAAATGGCAGTGGTGAGGTCTTCCTATCTCGTGCTGCCTTTGGTGAGCTCATCCCTGACCGTTACAGTTTACTTCATGTTACTTTTCATCAACCACACCTCATGTCTCTCAAGCACAATATTTTTCTATGCCCAACTATCTGCCATAGATCAGTAAATAACACAAAAGGCATATGGGCTCCTGACATCAGGTTGTTTAAAAAGCAGTCTTATTTATTGCAAAAGGATGCATAAGTTACAGTTGCCACATCTAACAATAGCTCGTGCTCAGAAACCTATGCCCAATAATGGATCGGTTTCCAGTCTTGTCAGCAGCTTTCAGAGTATAAAGGGAGTTTTCCCAACTGCAGGGGGTGTTGGAAATTCACAGAAATGTGAGAGCACAGACATATTTGCTGCGCCACATCCTCAGAGATGGAGAAAGATTTGCAAAAACTGAAGCGATACAACAAATTACAGTACCTTACACTTCAAGGAGTTTTTCCCACATTTGTTTACACTTTCCATAGTAGTTTCTAGGAAAGTGCATGAGGTGTACCTAAATAATATTCTAACAGTTATGGCTCCTTATGAAAGACCTGGTATTTCAAAACATCAGATATGTGTTAAATATACCACAGAAGTTAAGATAGGAGTCTTTTTTGCAAGTGGGGAAGCCAGAACAAGGGATACAGATCAACCCAAACAGATGCCAGTGGGACACACAAACCGTTCTTGTGTTTGCTGCTTGTCTCCCAACTATGGTTCAAAATATGACAGCAACTGTTTATAAATATATATATATGTGTATGTATACAGATATTTTTACCGGGACTCTATCTTGTATATCTCAGCAGCAGTCTTTCCTCTTGATTCACAGTTGAACCTCTCCATTCAGGCTCTCAGTTTTTCACTTCTGGATTACTCTTTCCTCTGTTTGCAGCTTTGTTGAACTTTCTTTGTCAACAATGTGGATCCCTGAGGACAAGAGCTCAGGAGACGCTGTCGTGGGCAAGGTCCAGGCTGGCATCATGCGTGCATGAAGAAGTATGCACTGTTGGGACTGTCGTCAACTGAGGCAAATAGGAGCTATTGTGTTCCTCCTCCTTCTTGTAGGGCACCTGCAGCGGGAACTTCTCTTCCTCCATCTTTGCTGTCTACAAGGCTCAGGTTATTTGTTCATCCCCTACTTACCAGTGCCGAGAACCGCTGCCATGTTGGCGTTCTCACGCCGCTCCACAAAGGACTTGAAGAGGCACAATTACGTGGTTCTGTACTTCTGCCCCTCTCATGCCTTTTATCAGTAGGAAAGCAGGGAACATGACACAAAAGATAAATGAGGATGGTGCTTGATGACGTCAGTTAATCAGTCAGCTATTTTCGAGTACTGAGTGACTAGTCACTAAACTGCAGGCTAAAAAGTCCTCTTATACAGACGCACACCAATCTGACTGACATACTCCGGCTGCTGAATGCCATAACATTTGAAAACACTTGAGTACTATATACCTAATTTAACAATTTCAGTCTTTATCAAGATTTTATTTAAAAAATTATAGGAAACATCATGAAGGAACTCAAGAGAGACTGAAGTAAACATCTGGTTATAAATCTGAAAATATGCTCCAAAGGAGTGTTTTAAAATATGAGCCCAGTGCACAATACTCCAATTTTGCATTAGTTTTAAGAAAAATTAGACAGATGTAAATTTAAAAAATATATAACTGTACAGCTGTTCTAATTATTTATCTAGATTCTCACCTACCTGAAAAGATTTTATCCCTAAGCTTGCCCTAGGTCCAAACAATGTAAAGTGAGCTAAAGATGACCATAACCCTACGACCCCAACAACCCCTATTTATAAACCATATATCATAAATATCTATTACAAAAATATTACCAGTGGGAGGGGAAAAATCAATAAAAAATAAAAAAGAAAAGTGTGCATTATAAAAAAGACTGTCATGAGTTGAAATACCTTCAGTTAAATGTATATATAACATACATCACGTATAAAAACTATTAATCCAATTTAACAACATTCAATGCATTTATGCTAAGAAACTGCTAAAAAGCACTAAATGGAATTTACCGAGATGAATAAAAAGCACAATTACCAACTAGACTTGGGAGATTCCAGTTAGTAAATGAGGCTGTGAAATTGCTTTGTGTTAAAAGAGTATTAATGGCTATGCTAGCACTTGACTAATATTTTATGGCGCAGGCTGTTACTAAATTAGACCCTTTGCATGTCTTCCTGTTAAGTCATTTAGTTATACTTGGAGTACTTTTTTTCGACACAGCATTTTTAAGAGTTTGCAGTGTTTTGGAAGTTCCCAATCCTGAAGAGGTTTTTGTAAGCTGCAGCTACCCTGCTAACTGTTCCTTCTGGAGAGGCTGGCAGTAAAATAGTGCTGGGGGGTGAACCCTTGTTTCACAGATGATGGCAATCACTCTCTTTTGGCAAGTGGTGCAAGTATCAGCTGACTCAAAGAAAATCATGCCGGGGTACAGCACATTCAATACCATAATCATGTGTTTTGGTGTGTCGGCGATGAGAACAAACTGTGCGAAATGTGAATCAAATCCCAGCTTGGGAAACTACGGAGCACAACTTTTCCACCTTAATTCTGGCCTCCCTGCAAGGCTGAGACTGCAAAGATGCCTTTCAACAGGTCTTCTGTGACTAGGTCTGCAAAAGAAAGGGACCAGTTCCCAGCTCCATGCTAGAGGACCTGGTCTGAATAATCCTACTGCTCCTTGCTTCAAATTGCAGGTCATTCATTTGGTCTCTTGCAAATTTCAAATTTTGTTGCAAAAAACAATATTATGGAAACAGCTTTTTATTAGCTCTCTCTATTGGCCATAAATTACAATGTGCTGGCATCTTTATTTGGAAAATATTTAAAGATTGTAAGTATCTTATAGTGAAAGCAAGAAAAACTTAGATTTTTTTTTAACTGAGGAATGCAGTAGGTCTTGCATCTGTGCTTTCCTTTCATTTGTTGCAATCTTTTAAAACATTGGATATATAAATTTGAGTGTGACTCTTGGGGAAAAAAAATTGAGGCACTCAAAAGTCCTGCTGTGCTCAAAACTGCTCGAGTATTTAAGTGAAAGAATGTGAAATTGTATATGTGCAGGCTTTTCACGTGTGAATTTAAATAATATATAAAGTTCATGTAACAGTGAATAGCAACAATAAACACTACAACATTAGCAACGACCAATAAGCAAAAAAAAAAACCTCTCTGAATGAGGATTATAAAGTTCTATGAATTTATACCATATTCAGTGAAATCTGAAGTCTGCATCTCCTTAGCCTTTCCCATCACACTGTTGTGCGTGGGAAAGTGCTTGGGATACAGCAGACCCACCACAAAACAGAGTGAGCTCCCAACATCAAACTTTTATACACCTATACACAGTCAAAATTGCCATGTTAAAAACTGATTAAGATACAAATTCTCTTCTCAATTAACCCCAACCTGATGCAATAAAATTCCGCATAATCTTCCCTGGTAAGGACGATGAGCAAACAACAGCAAAGAGAGCAGCAAACCAGCCAGAAAACCCGACTGAGGGTAATATTAGCCACAAAACTGTCTCTGAACAGAACTTGGAGAAAAAGTGAAATCTGCCATAATGTACTGAGTTGTTATTGCTAACAGAAGCATAGCTCTTCTGTAACAGCAGTAACATTGGTCTCAACTGGGGAAACACGGCAGGAGGTTCACAAAGTGCTCTTCTAACATGCTGGGGAAATGATCCCTGGTGAACGCCCAAATGCGGCTTGAAACATCAGAAGTGCTGGTACGCAGATCATCTGAAGCACCAGTTACAAATATATTACAAGAATGTATCTGCTCAAAGCTGCTGTTATATGAAGCATGTCATCTGTATAGCCCAGAGGAGAAAAATTAAATTGCGCAGTCCTAGTTAGAAGCTGAATGGATGTGCTAATACTTGGAGCTGAAAAGGGAAAAACGCAATAGCAAGCAGTCAGAAAGAAAACAAGCTTTGGCCTTTCCTGGACCATTTCTACATCCCAGAATAAACCCGGTTTGGCACCAATGGCTAAGTTAGCTACAGCGTGGACACACCGAACCCCAAAAGTAGAGGGTGAACGGCTGAATTGATTGAACTTAACGTTATGAATGGTGATAAATAAACCCATCGCTACAGAGGAAGCTGGAGCTCCAGCTTTCCACTATAAAAGATCCTCATAGCTCTAAAACCTCCACGGCTTGAGCCAGCAGAGGCTCCTGTGTGGGAGAAGTGCTCTTTTATTTGTCCCATGAAATCCCATTCAGGTTCTGCTGCCTTATGAATAGCTGATAATTGCCATTTCCTTTCACTTGCTCGTGTTCCTCGGGAAATCGCAGCTGGCTGCCAGCCCCGCCGAAGGCAAGCCGAGTGGAGAGCAGCGCGGAGGCAGATGCAGGCAGCACAGCTGCCCTGGGAGGGTCTGGGAGCTGCTAGGTCACCTGTACAGGGTGTGAGCTCCTGCGGGGACGGGGCTGAGGAAGGATGAGACGAGGTACGTCAATGCCACTGACCAGCTCAGTGGCTGGTCATATTTTCCCTTCTTCTCGCGGCTGCAGCCTTTGCCATCTGCTGACCGAAGATAAACTCCGGACTAACAAAACCCAAGAGCACTTGTTGACATATAAAAGAAAGGAAGGTTTTTGCAATTGTGAAGAGAAGTTCTGGGACTTGGGATAGGGATGTTTTTTTTGTTATATTTTGGGTTTTTTTACAGCTATAAATAATACAATTTATTCTTGATTTTTCTCTTGAAAAAAGCTACTTATGTGATAATGTGATTTAAAAAAAAATATAGAAGCAATATTTACGTGAAAGTCAAGGACTCAGAAGTTAAGAAACATTGCTCCTCACCACTGTCCATAAAACTTCATAATGTTTTTGTGCCTATCATCTGAAAAAAAATTGAAATACGTGAGCACAGTTTTCAGAAAGTTCCCCCTTCGTCAGTAAGTAGATATGCTGGACACACTAGAAGTCCAAATTAAGTTGCACGGGCAGCAAAGTCTGGCAGTTCATGCATCACAGCTTTCACACTCTTAACTGAACATGGTTTCATTTGCGAGGCTAACATAGGGGGATTTGTAATTAATATGTATATTTCCACACACGCACACTGGGGCCCATATAGATGTAAATGTTTGGGTGAGCTTAGACCACAAACAATGTCTGCCATGCAAAGCAGTGGAAACGGATTATTCACTTCACTAGGGCAGTTTATAGGGTAACTTAACATAGATGGACAGCAATGATATAACATTATCATTACAGTATGAGCATTGCATGGTAGAACAGGTGTATAGAAAGCATCTAACACAAAGGCCTAATGGCACAGTTTCTGCTCAGGCAAAATTTCCACTAATGCTTTCAAAACCAGAGGGAGGCATTGACCCATTACTACTTACCACTAGCATGGCTTCAAGGAACGATTGCAGGACTGGGCCATTATACAGCACTTTCCATCCCCCGAAATCCCCTGCTGCTTTCCAAATTATACCTATTTACAGGTAGATAGACAATACTTTATCCATGACAAACCCAGTGACCTACAGGGTAAAATGGAGCAGAAACCCTGCACACCAATTCAGAAGGGCAGCAGTGATCCTCGATAAGCATGTGACTGTATCAGCCAGGGACCACGGAGATTAATAACCCTCTTCTACCCCCCCAAAAAATCAAAGCAGACCTTTAAGGAACAGAAGCATCGCCTGCTTTTACCCTAGTCCAGATGAGGCATCACCGTCCGGGGAGCAGCAGTGGGAGCCCGGGTTTCCCTCCAGGTTGTGTCACCCAGCTGCTGGGTAGGACGGATGCGGCATTTATGAGATCTGACAAGATATCAACCCAAGGTGACTCTGCAGTGAAAACACTTGTGAACCGCAGTTCCTGCGCAGGCAGTCTGTATGCACTCGGGGCGATCATGATGTACTTCTTGCAATTAACATTTTACGCAGCAAATAATCGCAATGAAATCAACAAGACAACCTGTGGCATTAAAGTGCTTTTTAATATGGTCAAGAATATCACCACTGGGCTTTGGCATGTTTTGTATTTGATACACTGAATCCTGTGGATGACAAACAACAAACAAATCCAGGGATCACATTCACCTACAGCTGAAAATATTAAATGAAATCCTTACAAGCAGCAGTATCTTTCCTGGCTAAGCTTGCTGGCGGCACAATAAGTCTGATGCACTCTTATGAATAAAAGTCCATTTCTGAGCTGAGGCCGTGTATACTTCTGGGTTACAGAAAAACCTCAAACCTAGGTCCATTATGAAAAATCTGAGAGGCACTTCACCATGGCAGCCTTGGCTGTTCAAACTGAAATGCAAGAAATCGCTAAGCATTATGTGGTAATGCTCCCACTGACAGATACAAGTCTACAGTCTTTGGATATAGAAATGAATCATTTGAATTTTGCCTTTATTTCTGGAAAGGTTTCCGACATGACAATGTTGATTATAGAAGGAAGAAAAAATAAATAGCATTTAAAACTATAAAAAGTAAGACTTGATGGTGATTAACTACTAATGGAAAAAGTTCAGCAGGGGCATGATGTAGCCAACAATTTGTATTTTAACATATTGATAATGAATCCCAGCATAACCGTTCAAATCAAAGCCAGTATGCTTTCTTTTGTCCCTATGGAAATTTAAATCAATAATACCACCATTATCCATATATACCTATATGTATAGCTATGCATATATATTTCTGAATTGCAAAATACTATTGCATCACTTTACTCTCATTTCAGATTTTTAACACATCGATGCACATCTTCATTCTTCCAACCAATTTATTCTGTCAGTGTTTTTCAGCATTTTAAATCCCTAAGCTAAGTCAATAAAGTTGATTACTTACCATAAGAACTGTACACGCCATTCTAATACAGGTTATTTGCAATTTGACATCCTCATCTATATGCATTATTCCACTTGGAAAATTAAATGAAACCCTTGATTCAAAATCTAAAACACTTAGAAGTAATGATCCTGTTTACCGATTGACTGAAGTTGTGGTTTTTAAGCACTATTTAATAGAGGAAACAAAAAGCACTATCAAGTAAAAAGGAAGCATCTAAGTTACTTTAGGAAGCATTCACACTCTATGAATAATAGACATTCATTGTGTTTTCATTGTTTCATACCTCCAAGTTACCTAACACTGTTAGCTTAATACTGCTTCAGATTTCTTACAATTCAGAACCTGAACCTAATAAACTCAATGTACAAGAAAACATAGCACTCAACAACATTATTTTGTCAGAATCCCATTTCAGTACTGTTTGCTTATTAGTGTGTAGCTGATAATGGCTGTAATTTATTAATAAAGATTAAAATAAATTGAAAACGGAACTGGAGGTGCTTAGATCCAGCGTGAACCATAAACCCAAAGAAATGCAAGAAGTTACTCCTAGACCCCCGCTGGTGCCACTACCTCTAATAACAGCAATAATGCACAGATGGGCAAAGCTCGAGAGTACGGTGAACATCTAATGGTAAGGATGACATGATGTCTGTGTCAATTTAGGGCTTTGCCGAAGACCGCTTTAAAGAGAAGGACCATCTCACAGTGATTGTGCAGATACGAAGAGGGAACCACCTGCAGGCACAAAATTTGGACCATGAGTCACAGGTTTAGTTATAATTTCAGATGTGACACAAATTAGGCATTACGTTGTGCTTCAGGTGGTAGTGTGAAGGGAAGACAGGCTGTCAACCACATCAAGGATATTTTGTTGTTACTTGGTAAATGGTAGTGAATAACATCGAAACAAGAGAAAAGTGGGTTTTGGAGGGCAGATGTTTTGCTTTTTTTGTTTCCTCCTTCTACTAGAATCCAATTTGAAGTCTTGGTGAAAGTGGTGCTTTTAAGTGGTTCGTTTCTACTCAGACAGTATTATTTCAAATTCACATGTATAAGCATAAATTTGGGGAAATTCATTCTCACATATCCACAACCTTTTGAAGATTTTCTCAGCCATTACTACATTGCAGATAGTCAGTTTACTACCCTGATCTAAACCTTTCACTTGAGATTTTAAATGCATTATTTACTGCAGGAGCATCAGGAATTTAGTACTCATACTTATTAGCATAGAATTAGAATAAATCTGAGGAAAACAATTGAAAGAATTAGAAACATATTGCATACTATCTTTAGACAGTATAATGAGCAGATGCTGAAAGCTTGTTTGATGGCATATTTTTATTCAGAATTATTTTAGGGATTATCTAAGAGCTGTACTCTGGGTTATAAAAAAGGAGTAATTTCAGTTTAATTTAGCCCTATGAACATGTGAAAGTGTTTCAGACAGGTGAAGTATACTGAGGGATGTCTTAAGCTACCACTCCAGGGACTATGAATAAAAAAAAAGTCAGTTGCCAAGTGGAGTTGGCATTTTACTAAATCTGGATATAATTGTACTAGAAATCTTGAGGATACTTTGAAGCAGTCTTAAGAGAGGATATTGCCTACTGGAATTCCTCCTTAGTGCAAGTTTCACTGCAATTTATTTTAGATCAAATATACTCGTGACATAAGATTATAGTCTTACTCTCGATGTGTATATTCACCAGTTGAAATTGTTGGGAGCTACGTACACTTGCTTCTGTGCCAGGTGACCTACTTTACGGGTTCATCTCTTGTGACAGGAAAATAGTCGCGAAAGCCAAACCAAGCCTCTTCCGATGGACATGCCCTGAACTGCTGGTCCATTTGAACTGACTGCCTATCAGCTCATGTATTTTCACTGTTTCTGTTGGACTTCAGCACTGTCTTTCTGTGATTTCTCTGTCTCAATCGCTGCACCCAGATCCTAAACCATGCAAAGCAGAAGTCAACCCCAGAACCAGCATTAACTCTTCACAGTACCTCCAGTAGCACATTTAGAGGTTGTGGGGCTTAGAGCAAGATGCAGCCAGAACATGTAGATATTCTCCTCTGTCTCAGTTCCCTTCCATAAAATAATGACAAAAGCTCTGGAACTTTTATAACTTTTTTGAAAAAAAATCCTATGTCTGCTATCACCCCCCTCTTTTTTCCCCATCCTTTCTGTTTCTGACTTCTGTTGTTTTTTTTTTTTTAGTGGTCAATAGGAGAGTTCCCTTTTTATGAAGCTGCAGTCCCCTTTGTCAGGTATCCCTTACTAATCAGCCTGTTGAAGGCTCTGTCACTTAGTTATCTGCATACTGGAGCAGACTGATTTTCCTGCTCTGACCAACTATTTTATCCCAAGGGACCCTATCTGAATCAGTTCTAATGATCCTCTCTTATTGACTGTTGATCCTCCACTGTGGATTCTCTGACAAGTGCAATAATTTCTCCTGATGCCCCCTAAGCTTATACCACACAACATAATCAAGTTGACTCAGAAAATGGGAGTTGAAACTTAGGAAAGAACATATGCAAACATACATCTGGAATAAACTGATCCTGCCATTTAATTATTCCGTGATCTGAGCCAGAAGTAGCTCTATATGACAGGAGAACAGCAAACATGATGAAAAAGTGACCAGAGTAAGATTCTTTGTCAGACGTCAATGGTGTGAAAGCATACAAAATAAGTTTTGAAAGCAAAAAATAATGATGTTGAAATACAGGCAAAACTAGCACAGAATACAAAACTGATTTACTGGCGGTTATACTAAAACACAGCTATGGGTCAGAGGGAGGAGTTCTGCAAAAAACCATGTCGCTTAATGTTTCATTAATACACCTACTGCCTTGAGAAGGATGCAAATCATACCATTCAGTGTATTGGGAGAGTTTTGGATTCTGCTCCTAAGGTTTGCTGAAAAAAAGACCCTGCAAGGTGGTCAAGTCAGCCCTAAGATTACTGAAAGGAAATGCATGAGGCTTAAATAATAGCAGACTTGTCTTTTTTTTTTTTTTTGTAATAACACCGAAGAAAAATCATTCAGATGGATATGAGTAACAGAATTTCTAATTTCTTGGTCTTCCTGCTTCTGCCAAGAAGATCTCCTACTTCACAAGTGGATGAGCTGACCATTAGGTTAAAAAACATAAGAAAGTGGGTCATTCTTAAGATATTCTTGTCCTGGTTTGGCCTAAACCAGGCCCAAGATGGCCACTGCAGCTACTCAGACTCTAACGAGTCTCAGCACTCCCACGACAGCCACTGCATCTACTCAGAGTCCAGCATCTAACGAATCTGTACCAATTGCTCCTGTAACCAGGAAGAAATACAGAAAGAAATCAGCTCGTGAAGAGGAGGATGATGACTCAGAGCCTTCTAAGGCAGAGCCATCACAGGACCCAGGTGAGGGCCCTTCTCAGGCAGAGTCAGGGCCTGACACAGATGGGGGTTCCCTTGATCGTCATTTTAAAGCAGACCCATCACAGAAGAAAGGTCGTTCTAAAGCAGAACTATCACAGGAGGAGGACTCGGATGTAGAGATAACCTACCACTCCTTATCCCTGAAGGACCTGAGAAATATAAGGAAAGATTTCAGCCGTTATGATGGTGAGCCAATTATTACCTGGCTGCTCCGATGCTGGGATAATGGGGCAGATAGCATGCAATTAGACGGCAGAGAAGCCAGACAGTTGGGATCCCTGTCCAGAGATGGTGGTATTGATAAGGCGCTTGCAAGAAAGTCAAACACTATCAGTCTCTGGAGGCGACTCTTGTCAGCTGTAAAGAGCAGGTATCCCTATAAAGATGATGTTATGAGCCACCTGAGCAAATGGACCACTATAGAAAAAGGTATTAACTACCTTAGACAACTAGCTGTGCAAGAGATCATTTATAGACACCCACGGGAAATTGTAGATCCTGTAGATCCTGATGAAGTGGAATGCAACCGATCCATGTTCCGGAAGGTTGTGAAGAATGCTCCACCGACATATACCCATACATTGTCAATATTAGTCTGGGGAGAAAATGCTATGGCACGACCTAGTGTGGATGAAATGGCTAACTGTATGCGACAGTATGAAGATAGTATTTCTTCCCCACTGCAGGCCCGTGTCTCGGCTGTGGAAAAACTGACAAAGGAAAACAAGGACTCATTTAAACAACTGTCAGACAAACTGTCCAGGATAGAGAATAAACTTGACTCTCTACCTACACAGGCACGCGTTGCAGCTGTTAGGAGAAAACGGCCTCCTACAGGACCAGCTCAAAGGAAACGGAACACATCACGAGGTATCCTGTGGTTTGCCCTGCGTGGTTATGGGGAGGACATGAACAGATGGCATGGACAACCTACCAGTACCCTACAGGCACGAGTACGTGAGTTGCAAGCTAAAAGAAATACCAGAGAGAATTTTTCTAGGAGGATGGCTGCTCCAGTTACCAGTGAGCAGGACCCCAGTCAGGGTAGATGGGCCTCAAATTCCTTTTTCCAAAGTGTGAATAGGAGAAATGAAGGTCCAGTCCCTGTGAGCAGCACAAATCCATTTCTTGATTAGGGGGGCCCTGCCTCCAGCCAGGTGGAGGAAAGGGACAACAGAGTTTATTGGACTGTGTGGATTCGATGGCCTGGCACATCAAAACCACAAAGGTATCGAGCCTTGGTAGACACTGGTGCACAGTGCACCCTAATGCCATCGGATCATAAAGGGGCAGAACCTATCAGTATTTCAGGAGTAACAGGAGGATCTCAAGTGTTATCTGTATTGGAAGCCGAAGTGAGCCTAACTAAAAATGAATGGAAAAAGCACCCCATTGTGACTGGCCCAGATGCTCCGTGCATCCTTGGCATAGACTACCTCAAGAGAGGGTATTTTAAGGACCCCAAAAGGGTATAGATGGGCCTTTGGTGTAGCAGCTGTAGAGACTGAGGACATTAAACAGCTGTTTACCTTGCCTGGCCTCTCAGAGGATCCTTCTGTTGTGGGGTTGCTGAAGGTCGAAGAACAACAGGTGCCAATTGCTACTACCACGGTGCACCGACGACAATATCGCACCAATCAAGACTCCCTGATCCCCATTCATAAACTGATTAGACAATTAGAAAATCAAGGAGTGATTAGTAAGACTCGCTCACCCTTTAATAGTCCTATATGGCCAGTGCGAAAGTCTGATGGAGAATGGAGATTAACTGTGGACTATCGTGGCCTAAATGAAGTTACGCCACCGCTGAGTGCTGCTGTGCCAGACATGCTAGAACTTCAATACGAACTGGAGTCAAAGGCAGCCAAGTGGTACGCCACCATAGACATTGCTAATGCATTTTTCTCTATTCCTTTGGCACCAAAGTGCAGGCCACAGTTTGCTTTCACCTGGAGAGGTATCCAGTATACCTGTAATCGACTGCCCCAGGGGTGGAAACACAGTCCTACTATTTGCCATGGACTGATCCAGACTGCACTAGAAGAGGGTGGAGCTCCAGAACATTTACAATACATTGATGACATCATTGTATGGGGTGATACAGCAGCAGAAGTTTTTGACAAAGGGGAGAAAATAATCCAAATTCTTCTGAAAGCTGGTTTTGCCATAAAAAGAGGCAAGGTCAAGGGACCTGCCCGGGAGATCCAGTTTTTAGGGATTAAATGGCAAGATGGGCGTCGCCAGATCCCGATAGAGGTGATCAACAAAATAACAGCTATGTCCCCACCAACTAACAAAAAGGAAACACAAGCCTTCTTAGGTGTTGTGGGTTTCTGGAGAATGCATATTCCAGATTACAGCCAGATTGTACGCCCTCTTTATCAGGTGACCAGAAAGAAGAATGATTTTCAGTGGGGTCCTGAACAACGACAGGCCTTTGAACAGATTAAACAAGAGATTGTGCATGCAGTAGCCCTTGGACCAGTCCGTACGGGACAAGATGTTAAAAATGTGCTCTACACCTCAGCTGGGGACAATGGTCCTACCTGGAGCCTCTGGCAGAAAGTACCAGGGGAGACTCGAGGTCGACCCCTAGGATTTTGGAGTCGAGGATACAAGGGTTCCGAGGCCAATTACACCCCAACTAAAAAAGAGATACTGGCAGCATATGAAGGAGTTAGAGCTGCTTCAGAGGTAATTGGTACTGAGGCACAACTTCTCCTGGCACCTCGATTACCAGTACTAGGCTGGATGTTCAAGGGTAAGGTTCCCACTACCCATCATGCAACTGATGCTACATGGAGTAAATGGATTGCATTAATTACACAGAGGGCTCGAATAGGAAACCCTAATCGCCCAGGAATCTTAGAAGTGATCATGGACTGGCCAGAAGGCAAAGACTTCGGAATGCCACCAGAAAAGGAGGTGACACGTGCTGAAGAAGCCCCACCATATAATGAACTACCAGAGGATGAGAAGCAGTATGCCCTGTTCACCGATGGATCCTGCCGTCTTGTAGGAAAGCATCGGAAGTGGAAAGCTGCTGTATGGAGTCCCATACGACGAATCACAGAAGCCACAGAAGGACAAGGTGAATCAAGTCAATTTGCAGAGGTAAAAGCCATCCAGCTGGCTCTAGACATTGCTGAACGAGAAAAGTGGCCAAGGCTGTATCTTTATACTGACTCATGGATGGTGGCAAATGCCTTGTGGGGGTGGCTAAAGCAGTGGAAGCGAAGCAACTGGCAGCGTAAAGGTAAACCTATTTGGGCTGCTGAACTGTGGCAAGATATTGCTACTCGGCTAGAGAAACTAGTCGTGAAGGTACGTCATGTAGATGCTCACGTACCTAAAAGTCGGGCAACTGAGGAACATCGAAACAACCAACAAGCAGATCAGGCTGCTAAAGTGTTCCAAATAGATTTGGACTGGGAACATAAAGGTGAACTATTTTTAGCTCGGTGGGCTCATGACACTTCAGGTCATCAAGGAAGAGATGCAACATACAGATGGGCTCGTGACCGAGGGGTGGACTTAACTATGGACTCTATTGCACAGGTTATCCATGATTGTGAAACATGCGCCGCAATTAAGCAAACCAAACGGTTAAAACCTTTGTGGTATGGGGGGCGGTGGTTGAAATATAAATATGGGGAGGCCTGGCAAATTGACTACATCACACTCCCTCAAACCCACCAGGGTAAACGTTATGTGCTTACCATGGTGGAGGCGACCACTGGATGGCTGGAAACATACTCTGTGCCCCATGCCACTGCCCGGAACACTATTCTGGGCCTTGAAAAGCAAATCTTGTGGCGACATGGCACACCAGAGAGAATTGAGTCGGACAATGGGACTCATTTCAAAAACAGTCTCATAGATAACTGGGCCAAAGAACATGGCATCGAGTGGGTATATCATATCCCCTATCATGCACCAGCATCTGGGAAAATTGAACGGTATAATGGGCTGTTAAAAACTACCCTAAAAGCAATGGGGGGTGGAACCTTTAAAAACTGGGATAAGCATTTGGCACAAGCTACCTGGCTAGTTAACACCAGAGGATCTATCAACCGAGCTGGCCCTGCTCAGTCAGATCTTTTACATACAGTAGAAGGGGATAAAGTCCCTGTGGTGCATGAAAGGAATCTGTTGGGAAAAACTGTCTGGGTTCTTCCTGCTACAGGCAAAGGTAAACCCATTCATGGGATTGCTTTTGCTCAAGGACCTGGATGTACTTGGTGGGTGATGCTGCAGGATGGTGGAGTCCGATGTGTCCCTGAAGGTGATCTGATCTTGGGTGAGAATACTTAATTCTGAACTGCATGATGTTAATTGCTGCATAATACTAACAGTGTTCATAAGTGTCTTTCAGGTTAAGACAGTGGTGACGAGACCAGAGCTAGCTGCAAGTGGCGTCCAGTAACCTCCTCGAGACTGACATCTTTAACCTGCAACCCGTGGGCATGAACTGTGACAAAACTCATACCATGTCTCCTGCCCTGAGAGACTCCTAGCCAGATGGAAACCCACAATCCTGAACTAAATGAACTTGATGAACTTTTTTTTTTCTGTATAGAGATGAATCATAAACTAATGTTATCTGTATATATTTTAAAATGAAAAGTTAGTGGTGATCTGAGTATGACGTGAATGGTATGGAATAAGGGGTGGAATGTCCTGGTTTGGCCTAAACCAGGCCGATTTTCCTTTCAGTGATTTTTACTTTCAGCTAAGTCTCCTCTAAATAACTGCACTTTCTGAAACTAACTGCATGTTTTTGCAGACAGTGTCTGCTTCCAGGACTGATAACGCTCGAAGTTTGTAGTTATCGCTGAGGCACCGGTAGGGATGTTGTGCAGTAAGGCTCTTGCTGTACTTTTTTTTTTCTTAGAGAAACCAAGGTCACCGCTGGATTCCTCACTGCTTACAAGTGAAAAGCTGAAGGGGGGGTCGCAGCTGCAGGGGGGAGCAGACAGGGCAGGTGACCCAAAATTGACCAACGAGGGTATTCCATCCCATACACGTCATTCTCGGTATAAAGCGGGGGGATCACGAGGGTCTCTGCCCTCTTGCTCGCTCTTGCTTTTTCTGCTATGGCCGGTGTCCAAGGAGGACTCTGTCTGTTTTCCTGCTGCCCCCGATCCTGATCTGTGCATCCCTGAATCCAGCTCTCGACCGTCGCTAGGCCCAGCCTGGGCCTTCCCGGAGCCTGCCCTGCAGTGCCGGTGGTGACGTTGCCGACATCGGGGGAGCTCGATCTTGGTTTTGTATATATATTTGTATATATTTGATTATTCCAATATTATTATTATACTCTTTTTTCATTATTATAGGTTTATTAAAACTGTTTTAACTTTCCAACCCGTAAGTCTCTCTCCCTTTTCCCTTTCCCTTTCCCTTCGGGTGGGGGGGGGAGGGTTAACAGAGAGCGTCTGCTGCAGGTTTAATCGCCAGCCCAGCTTTAAACCGTGACAATTCTACTTTTATAGAAACTGTTTTCAACAACATGAGCTCTTTCCAACTTGAGCTGGAGCAGGTGCCAGAATTTGTGACTTCTGCATGAATATCCCATCCACAGTGCTGAAGAGTTATACACCTTCCCTTGTACACTGACATTTTTGGTGCAACTTGTAATTACAAGATGTTGTGCAATATTAGTGTAAAAGAGATCCAGCAACAGCAAGAAAATAGAAATCCTCAAATACTGAATTTTCAATACTGAAGACTTCAAAAAACCCCCCAGATAAGATTTTAAGACCTTGTCACCATAAGTCTTAGTGTCTTTGTGTTCTGAAAATGCAAGTGTTCATAGCTAAGCATTCTCCAGATTAAAATAATATTAAGAAACAGCTAACGAAACCTCTCAAAGTGGTTGCATCTGCAGAGGTTCTTCCCCATGTTAAATACTCGCAGCGATCAGCATCCTAGAAGCGATAAGGAGATAAAGAGCTGATTAAATTCTGACTCAAGCGTGAGCCTTGCCACGGCAGTGGCACAGACAAGTGCTCTCTCAGGCTAATTCCTGCCTGCCTATCAGTGGCATAAAGCCAGATGCCATCAGTGGCACCGTTTTGTCAGATACTTAGCAGAGACTGTCTAGGCTTTACTGTTTATAAATTAAGTATTTGTTAAAGTACAGTATGTAACTATGCACTCCACTTATCTTTGCTTTAGAGAGATTGACACAGTGAATTATGAAGTCAAACCCTAGGCTAGAAGATGCCTATAAAGATTAAGTCATTTCATTCTTTTCTAAACAATTAGCAGCACTAGACTGCTAAGCGGAGATCAATTGTAATTGGGGAACTGAGAGAGGGCAATAAACAAATTACTAGTGTTTTCTCTGAAGCCTGTTGGTTTACAGACTTACTGTTATTTAATCCAGAAGCTCAGTGGATTGTAAATTACCCATTAGAGTTGTCACTGGCCCCTTGAAAAGGATTTACTTTACGATAAAGGTACAAGAAAGGAAATCTGCCTGATGGTTTCAGGTGAAACAAGATAATCGCAGCTGATTCATCATCATCATCATCACTTTTATACTGCCTATTTCTAGATGACAGTCAAGAGGTTTAGAGGTTTTACCTCTAAACAAACATCAACATTTGGACTTTACCAGCATAGCTGGGCGACGTCTGGTGTCCTCTCCATCTTTCAGTACACATTGTGTTATTCTTTGCAAAAAAGAATGAAAAGTGACCAGGGGACTTACCCATTCAACAGAAAAGTGAGGTAAGCAGCTAATTACAGCTCTAGAAAAGTGATTTCCCTTCCACAACCAAGCCTGAGGCTTTAAGGATCTCCTTCCTGGAGACTATACTATAACTTGGAAACAGTCAGGTCTGCCTTACTGTGTGGCCACAGCCCATGCATGTGGCACATTAGATGATATTAACAGGGCTGGAAAGACCTAGAATCCAGCCTGCAGAGTTCACTGCAGCCTTTGGAAGGTTTTACCAGGATTTTTTGTCGTCGTCCCCCTACTTGCTGTCTCGATTTGGTAGCAAGGAGCAGGAATACTGTTTTTGCAGCAGTACAATGGCTAATGTGCTGGTATATTAGGATATCTGCATACTGTAATGAAGTCTGAAGTATAGACATGCACAAAGATAGTTATTTAAATGAAAGAGACCTTATTCTTTGGCTATCCCCTATCCCAGTGCAACAGCTACAAAGCAGAGGAATTAATGTTTTTCTTCTCTTCTAAATCCCCTCACTCAAAGGATGAAAGATGTTAAAGAGACTCTTTGTTTTGTTTTCAGCTCTTTTTATTTCACTTGTATATGTTGGCAGCTGATAGAGCCCCAAATCTTGTCAATCCCAGTGTGCTAGGCACAGAAGTATAAAGAACATTACAATTCCTGCTCAGAAGAGCTTAAGGACAAAAATCTAAAGGACAAGACATGGACAAGACAGCAATATCTCTACTCACAAAGCTTTTGCATTCAGTCCCAGAAAATAATGAAAAACAGTATAAAACCCATGATATTTAAAACATTGTGTGTATATTACAGCTTTAAAGTTCAAGTTTCCAGAACTTTTTCCTGCAATTGTAATGACAAAAAAAAACCCCACCAAAAATGAACTTTCTTTTAATTAAGATTAGAAATCTTATATTGATCATGGAACTCATGTATGTGTAATCTTAAAGAAATCACTAAATATAGATTAGAATTTAAATTAAAAAAAAAAAAGAAAATTTAAAGTGTTTAGTCACCACACAGTGACTTATCTGTCTCCATAAACACTGCCATAATGCCCATAAAGGAGTAAAATATGAGGAAAAAGAAATGCAATACATCAGAAGATATAAAGGAAGAAAATGCAAATCGATTTACATTGTTAGTTTCTTCCTGGAATCTGCCAAAATTTCCTCATTGCCAGAATTTATATGATCCAAAATGAAGTAGCTACAAAAAAGGACAGATATATTAGACAACTAGAATGTGTAGCCACCATTTATTTTTCTGGTTTGTCTAAAATGCATATAAGATGACTTGTCCTCAAAAGTCCTATAGCTGTTTGGAGCATCATTAACGGTCCCTAAAAATTCTGTTTTTCAGTAACAATCACAGAGTACAGCTTATTAAAACTCAGAAGCTGATGGTGGCAAGATATCACGCATCACTGCAACCAAAACTGGGGAAAAAATATCCAATCCACAGAAGAAAAATACATCTTTTGTGGATTTGAATTGTACCTGTCTTCTCTAGCTTCACTGCTTGGTTGGTAATCCACATACAGTAATAGACAAACAAGAGTAAGAACAAAAAATGCATTTCTAAGTGTTGGTTTTGTCCAGTTTGCTCACTCTGCGCTTAACGACAGCTACAGAGTCACTAGAAGTAAGTAGCCAGATTACAAAGATTTAGTGATAATGAGAAAGTTAAGGCTGCCTCTACCCCACTGCCTCCACCCACTGCAAATGTAATGATATCTGCCTATTAAATTTGACTATTTTTAATAATAAAAAAACCCTCATGGCAGTGCAATTTTTGTTCAGTACAATATGAGAAGCTTGCAGAGAAAGGAAAAAAAATCCCAAGGCAGTATTTTCACATACATTAAAAATATATATGTGGGGTGTGATATCCCATTAACAGACATCATGTGCCTCCTCTGGAGATGTTAATTCCTAATCTTGTCAGGGGAATGCATGTGTGTACCGTGTGTATTTTTATCAGTAATGTTTCATAAATTGTCTGTAGATGAGAGGTTCTGTGCACCTGAAAACTTACAATGCTCTTGGTATTAACCTTAACTAAAAAATCTGTTGTGGTTATTCCCATATTTAACATATTTGCCATAACACGATGTAGCAGCAATCGACAAACAATGAGAAGGAGCACTATTTTTAATGAAAATAAAGAAATGTTTGGTTTAGTCTTGACCTCTGCTCCAATGTATCTCAAAGTGAAAATAATGAAAGAATATTATTCCAAGTAAGGAACTGGGTCTGTTGACAGTCTTGGTGTGCACCTTCTGAGTGAAAAAAGGTAGCATTTGAGCATGATTTTTTTTTTATTCATAAATGCCAGAGTTTCACTATATGTTTGGCAACAGGCAATCCCTTTTAAAATTAATGCGAACTAGAAAACATGCTCTTACCTTCACAAGATGATTATTGCAGAATTTTTCCTCAATGAACATTTTAATAGGTTTCCACTGTGAGCTTTACCTTTACAGTTATATATTTCTAAATTATGCAGACAAATATATGCAATTTCTCATAAGGTCTGTATATTTCATTGGGTAAGGAAACTAAAACTAATGGAAATTTAAAATGCATCCGATGATGTTCGAGTCAAAAATCTTTTGTGTCATAGAGGATTTATAACCCTTTTATGTGAATGTCTTATAATGAAATTACTTGATCTTGGTTTCCTTACAGGTTTGCTTTAACTTTTTTCCATGAAAAGTGGCATTTTGATTTGATTCTGAATTTTGCAGTAAATAGCTATAGTTCTTGACATTAAATTTCCCACTATATGCACTTATATCACTTTGCATTGCAGTTTTACCGGAATCCAAGTCACTCAAAAACAGTGAAAATGCTGGATCTTTGGGATCTTTCACAGCAGAACTAACTGGGTGAAGGTACCTAACAACTATGTGATGAAAAGGACTTTTTTTATGATCTTACAAAATGTTAAGTGTCAGGATAGAGATGGTTTATTTTGTATGTTAGGGCTGTGAATCCTGAGTTGAGGGGATAGACGTGACAAAGAACAAAAGCTCCTGATGATTTTTTAAAATCCTGACAGACTACTGAATACATTTATATACCCACACATGTTCTCCTGCAAGGTTTATAAAAGTGAACGAGCTCCTATGGAGGCTATAAAACCTCCTGGAGTCCTGAGGGTTTGTCAAATCCACGTGAGATCTTGTGGAACTTGTAAACTGTCAGTGAGGTCCTGCAGAGTTTATAAACTCTGGCTGGACCTTTAACACAGTCTGGGATTTCTGCAGCAGTTACAAAGCCCATCAGGACTTTTGAATTGTTCATGCTATTGTGCTTCACCAAGAGAAATACAACTAATCTTTCCAAAACTATAATGTGCTCTCTAACATCAAGCAGATTTCTGTAAGAGCAGTCAAGGACATGAAGAATCCCCAGATGATGGAGTTGCCATTTACGTATCAACTTGCTGAAGGTGGAAAAATGTCTTAAGAGATTAATGATGTTATTCTCTTATTACAACACTCCAGAGAAACTTAACTGTACCCATTTGGCAAACAAACCCTGTAAAATTTTAAATCAATGGGTCTAATGGAAATAAAACATTTTCCCCTTAAAAAGTAGAAGTGAAGACAATGTCTTGTCAAGAGTGACTTGGTTGAAAAAATAATTGAGGCATGGCTGGTCAGTGATGTAAACACCGGGAAAAAAAGCAGTGGTTTGTATCAGCTGCATTGGTTAAAAAGAATATTTTGCATCTTTTGTTACATGAGGTCCTTTAGAAATTACTCAAAAATGTTTTTATATCTTCAGCTATATGAAGTTATTTAGAAACTACTCAATTTTTGGTTGTTTCTCTGAGCCCAAGAAAGTTCAAGCCTTTCCTCGGCCTTTGTCCCTGCTGCTAGAAAATCTGTGTATTTCAGTCATCAGACAAAATGTGTAAGGACAGGGAGGACATGGGTCACCACAAAGTGTTGGTACATTGGGGACTGACCTAAGGGGAAGGAATCCTCACACAACATGTCCCTTCTCCCAGGACTGTTTGTGCTTCTGATGCAACTGATTACATCCCCTTTGGAAGATCTCTGGTAACTATAAAACTACATTTTCCTCCAACTCTAGAAAAAAAATCAGTGTAATCATTAATTACAGTGCAATGTCCTCCATTGAGGGTATCATCATGTCATAAATAGAAACCTACATTTATGTTACTCATAAATTACTTTAAAATTTACTTTTAAAAGTAAATTTACTAAATTTACTCTTACTTTTAAATATTATTTTTGTCTCACTTATAGGAAAATGAAAGACGTGGATGCACAGGAATTTTTTGTCACAAATGGAAATTCAGTTTAAATAAATAGTTTTCAATCTATCTCTTCAGATATTAGGTCGTGCTTAACATCAGCTCTACTTAAAAATACATCTTCTCATGGATAAATTTTTTGCTTTCATCCCTTTGTATCTCTCAGTTGCTGCACCTTAGAACATCGTTTTAGGGGAAGGAGGGTTGTTGAACGCTGTGTGTGGAGAGCAGAGCAGTTTTTTGTAAATATATGCCATTGTTTCTTATGTGGGTGAATACATATTGCTTCCAAGTACGCAAATCACATTTTAGATTTAGATCTTATTTACATAATACGTAAGAATGCAGCAAATGTCCCAGAGGGCAAGTAAACACTTTGAGCATAAAATGGAAAGAAATTTTGAGAACCGTTTCTTTGTTGGTTTCTTTAGTGCGTTTTAGAACTAAAGAGATTGTTATTAGAGAAAACAACATTGTTCTCAATCTATCTGCCTGTAATGGTTGCTTTGGATGAAGTGGTGTCTAGTCCAACTATTGCTTGTCCTGCTACAGGAACATCTCTCACACAGGTGAATCTCAGAAATGCAGTTCCTAGGGACACGAGCTTAGTTATCTGCATAAAAACAGTCATGTAGCTAGAAACGAGGCAAAAATGTTTGTCTGAAGCTTCCAAGTCCTGTATTAAAGAAGAAGACCTCAACTCCTGCTCTATTAGGCTGAGAACATTATTCAACGTCTTTGGAGAAGGCCACTTTGCACTTTTCATTATTTTCTACGATTGTGACTGTATTAACATTTGCATTAAAACCGCAATTTCTGGCACTTGAGACCACAACAACAGAGCAATCTCATGGTTGCAATACCTTGACAGTCTTTTTGTCATCTGGAGAATGATGGAAACCAGAAGAAAGAACACGTTAAGATTAAATTCTCAAGCAAGTAGTGACAAACTCCTTGTCCTTGAAGCTTATATAAATAACTTTCCTGTGTTGTTTTAACCTGTTCCCCCCTCTCCCCAGCCACCCCAGCAGCGAGGCATGTTGCTCTGATGGTTCACATCCATCTCCTTTTATTGATGTCCAGTTTGGTATCTGCACAGGTCATCAATTTTGCTGCCTCTCCAGCAGCCGCTGGGAATGGCTGGGCAGCCTTGCAGGACTTGGTGTGCGGGGGGAGGCTCGGCTCGCTGCCGGACTCACGGTTCCAGTCGGATGCCGGTACCGGGGTCTCATAAATCTTGTAGGTGACCCAGGTGAACTCTGAGGCTCAGAGCTCACTGAAAACTGATCAGGCCTCTGTTTAGTTTAACAAGCCCTTTTCAGTGACAAGTGAAGGGTTCAACAAATGCACAAAACAGATATATATTAGTTGAAAAATTAATGGCTTTTAAAAGAATGTTTGACAATTGTTTAGGGCTGTCTGTGGATCCATTATACTGACAAACGACCAACTTGGTCTACACCAAACTGGAGATGGCCAGTGAGAAAGCAACCTCGGTTTTTATTTTTTCCTCCTGTGCTTCCCCATGCACTCCCCATCTCTTTGGTGGCTTCATAAGAGCCACATGTGCTGTGGTGGTCAGGAAGACTTAAAGAAGGCAGAAAAGGGTACCTGTGCAGCTTATATTTGACCTTGCAATCAAACTGGAATTAAGCAAGACTGCAGATGCCCTCCGTGACCTGCTATTGACCGCCTGAACTTCTAAGTTAGGGTCAGTTGGGGCCCAGAATAGGAGGTCAAAAGCTGGTCAGTGCTCTTCAGCTCCAGCATGTTGAATAGAGAGACTTTATTGCTGTGATTTATGCAATTTGCACAGACAGGTTAAGGAGACCTTAAAACATGCCACAGTGCTCTCACTTACACTGGGTACACCATCCACTTGGAAAATAAATTCCGATTGTCCACATGAAATCTCTTGTGGATACGCCTTGAAGTATTTTACCCTCTGTACTCTAAAGATTCATTCTCACACTCGACCCCTGAACGTGACAAGGTTAGTGTTTCCAGATTTATTTAAATAATACAAACGCAGCAAATGAAGAACTTTACAAAGCTGATTAATTGCAAAGGCAGAATAACAATCAGTAATGAATTATTTTGGGGAGGGGAAACAGTTAAACTTGTAGAAAAGTTAAGCTCTTAAATCAGTCGCAGTGGTAATTTGAACACAATGAAGACTAATTTTTAACCACTCCACAGATATCAAAGTCTGGTGTTTCCTTCTCATTTTTTACATACCTTCTTTTATGTACCAGAAATTCTAGAGTTGATGGGAAACTATCATATCAGTTATAAAGGAGAACTAAAAAAATTAAGAGCTCTTATCACTTTGTAATCAAAATCTTTTTTTTTTCCCTGGTGAAGCTTATTATGGATTAAATTAATCTTAACTTCCCATCCAAAACAGTTTCGAAGTCTGTACTACCTGCTGCTCAAGCTCTGGGTCTTTCTTGAGCAGTAACTGCCAGTGGTGACGTGGATTTCACGACAGGCTCATCGCCAGCCAACAGACTTATTTTCACTTGTGATCAAAGCAAGAAATTGAACCCTGGTTGTCGAAGGTGAAAGGATAGGGCATTTTTAAAACCTTTTATTGCTACCTTTTCTTTGTTGTAATAGTTCATAATTCTTCAGTGTATGTTGCTGTAAATCTTATATTAGCCTGATCTAATATGTGTAATTTAACAAGATATTAGTCCATAATAGGGTATAATTGCATTTGACGTAATGAAGGGGAGGAAAATGTAAAATTTGCCAAGCTCTGCTGAAAAAATGGTTTGAGCAAATGTGTAGCTACTCATTTTCATAAGTATTTTAAAGATGCGGTTTTAATAAGCATATTCTATGCCCTAAGTTGTATTTACATGAAGCACAAGAATGACTGAGCATGAACTGTTTGAATCTGTCAGGTAAGTGCACAGTTATTAATAAATATATTTATAACCAGCTATAGAACAGAGCATCCCTGGTGGTTAAAAAATAATTTGTTTTTAAAAGAACTTATACGTATTATTTAAAGTGATAGACTAGTCTGTCATAAGCATAATACATATTTTTAAGGCTGCCAAAATGTGGATTTTTCTGAAAACCTGGAACAGATCCAAAAGACTTCTCAAGTCAATAACACATCACAACCTCCTGTAGAAATATCTTTCTCTTGTAATTAAATATAGGAAAAGCCATCAAATCCTTACTTATTTCTTTTAACTCAGAGATTAAAGTACACAGCGCTGACCACTGGTTTACATGTAAAAGGGTCTGCAAACAAGTAACAGGAGTAGAATATGATCTCTTACCAATCTGCAGAGAGAGCGCTGACAGCTGTGGTCTTGTTTTAGCCTGCTGTGCGTGCTTACTTAAAAGCAAGAGAGACAGTCTTCCCAAAGAACAGAAGAGTGTTATTTTTAACATGAGTTTCCATGGCTCACCCTGAACTTGTCTCAGACTGAAGAATAAAAATTGGACACATGTATCATTATTGATCAATTGGCATTTTTAAGGGCATCATCATGAGTCAGCTGATGGTTTCATGCTTTGCTCTCCACTGTTTCACAGCAAGTGATCATTAACTGAGCTCCTGAATGATTACAAAACTACCACAAAATAGATACTGGGAATAAGGAGGTAGTGAGTGAGAGACCTAACATCCAATGTCTTTGATTATATTGTACACTTGAAGTATAATATAGTATATAGTACAGAGAATAGTAATTCCCACTATGTCTTCCTTTGTGAAAAGGATTCTTCCTAGTATACCATCTGTCCACGCAAATTCCTACTGTTTTTGATGTTATTCTCAGCCTTCTGAGATGGTCAGATGATGGTAAAAGACCCCACTGTCTATATTTGATGGTCCAAAGCTATACCTGTTGGTTTATCACTGTGGCTTTGCAGTAGGAAGTCTATCCCACATTCCTAAAGAATCTGTGACAGAAACCTAAGAAAAAAAGAATCTAATTTCCAAACAAGTCTAAATTTTTTTAGTCATTTCTGCAAACTAAGAAAGGTTGAAACCCACTAGTACAAGAGCAAAAGATTTTTGGAAGTTCAGTTCAGGGAAAGCTTCAAAGCTAATTTGAATCCTATCCAAGTTTCATCTAAAACTTGAGCTAGATTTCTCACAGGAACACACTCTTTCAATGTATTTCTGAAGTTCGACTCCAGATAGAATTGCAAATACTGCAATAATGCTGGATAATTCTTTGTGCATTGATAGTTATGCAAAGCAGAACAATCCCAAAAGGAAAAACAAAACCTTCCCCAAACATTTGAAAATATTTTGTTTGTAATGGGTACAATGCACAAGTTTCCTTCAACTTTTTTATTTTCTAAGTATAAAAAATATTCTAGATCAGCATTGAGAATTCTGAGAAGAGAGAATGTTACAACTGTAAGAGGCAAACTTGGTTTGGAAAATATACCAGATTTCAACCGCAACATTTTAAGAAGAATTCTGTATCTAAAACTAACATGATGCTCATGAAGAAAGAAGTATTTTTGGTGCCAGTTGATCAGTTTTGGATCAATATACTTTTTAAATTACCAAAAAAAACATGATGTGTAAAGTGACAACCCTAAATATAACCACAGCTCCAGTACAGGGAATTTGTTTCTAAACAATTGGAAAGATGAATAGAGCCACAGGTTAGATATACATAATTTTCTGTATTTGTATTGCAGTAACCCCCCCAGGGGCAGTTCATGAATTTTGATTCTCCTTGTCACTGCCAATGCAAAAGCCTTTCAACTTTTACCATTTGTAGCACAAACCAGGAAAACCTCCGACAGCCCCAAGGTTCAGGCTGGGAAGGGTCTGCCTTTACTCTAATGTACAGAGCTGTGTTTTGGAGCATCTGAGGTCTGAGTCAGTGAAAGGTGAATGAAAAATTAGATGGATGTGTTATGACACATATATATGTATGTAAGGTAAAATAAAAAAGGTTAATGACTGATAGGATTTGGTCCAGATGGCAAATTTCAGCCCAAGAACACATCAAGACTAAGCCTGCATATGGATGAAGTAGGTCCAAAGTGAAAGTTAATCTGGTTATCAATAATACAACATTAATGCTGTATCATAGAAACATAGCACGTCTTTCATCTCTGTGTGAAGAAAGGACAAGATCAAAAGGATTTTAGTGCTTAATGTTCATCCAAGTGCAACATTTAGGCTTCAAGTACCTGGTGCCTAACCCTAAAAACCAAAACTGTACATGAAGTTCCCTTTTTGGATTTATCTGCATACTCTACAAAGAAAGCCCAAACTTGACTTACTGACATGTTTTTTCACCTTTGACAACAGATCATAACAGCAGACTGTTGAGTATTTTCCGTATAATTTCTCTTACTTTATTTGAAAAGCAAATTCTTAGCCTGTGAATTCCTAAGCAGTTTGGACTTCTGGATGTTCAGCACTCTGTACACATTGAGAAAAAAAGCTTAGCGTTTTCAGTCAATTTTATGATCATGTTACTCAGTCTGGCATTCAAATAGAGCCAGCTTTCCTATCCTTTACCAAGAAAATTGAAGTTGACTTATTCTTCATTATCTTACACAATTAAGACTGTTTATTATTTTTGATTCCCTATATTAATATCTTAAATGTTTCATTACCATGCCAGAATTAGAGAGTTACTCAGACTGATGAGCACAGAGGAATCCTAAAACTCTGGCAATGTGAAACATGTTCTTGAGTGGCTTTTATAGGAGGACGCTCTAAATAACTAGATCTGTAGCTAGGCTTCACATTTTACCGTGAAAGCAGGTGGCTTCTTAGTTTTATCTTCTGGGAATACACTGTGGAATAGACAAACATTGACTTTTGGCTTTGTGGCTTGCAAAGAAAATCGTCTCACGGACCTCGTATAGGGTGGTTTTACCTTCCTGTAAAGAAAGAAATCTATAACATCAAACTCAGGTATTTAGCTTATTTTCACGAGGCTAATTGTAACTTGTGTTCAAAAGACCTCATGAGAAGTCAGGTTAGAAACGAAAATACTATCTGCTTTTAAGCGGAGCATGAAACCCCGTCTAAGGTCAAAACTGAGGTCATAAAGATGATAATATGGGTTTAGCATGCAGTGCAGCTGCTGTATGCTGTATTTAGCCTGCGAATAAAAAAGGAGCTTTTGTTTCTACTACTGTTACTCCCTGCATCTTTCCAAGTAATTTCTTCCCACCCCTAACAGTTAACTTTAACATGTTCATATGTGGCAGCCAGCTATTTACTTTGAAATGTCTGATTTCAGAAATTTTGGTGGCATAAATCAGTGACTCCTACCATGTGCTGGGATGATATTAAATTCTACTATAGAGGAGGAATCAACAACAGACCAAGTTCTGACTTTCCTTTTATTAGGACAGAGGATGTAAGGAAACAAGCATGGTTTGTAAGGAGCTACATTGAGAAGAAATCAAATACATAACCTTTCCTCAGTGCTATATCCCTCTCTGACTCCACAGTGACCAACCGGAGGAGAACAAGGCAGTCAAGGTTTTTTTGCAATGAACACCAGGAAAAAGTTGGAAAAGGCACATTCCAGAGATGAACGGAGCGGACTGCAAGATTTAATCCACTAAACAGAACCATGGAAGAAAATCTAATTCCATTATTCAGAGGCTGCTGAGTGTATTTTACCTTAGGGAAATGTACTTCTACTCATTTTCAGTAACTCTATAGTCCATTTCAGCCTCTATGCTTGAAAATTAACAGCACGTTAACAGGACTATTGCCTGTACTTGTGGAACTGTCTGTTTAGGATTAGGCCATTAAATATTGATGGAGATAATTGTTCCTGCACTTGAACAGCAGAAGAATAGAACTGAAAGTAGTTTAACTGGCATTTGCATTTATGCTTGGTAAACAGAGTGGGGTTTGAAAGCACTGAACATCCAGTATTGCCTTCTGCACAGTTCACATTCCAAAGCATCACTGATCACAAAGATCAGTTTGATAAAATGTGGTAGCAAAGGTTAAATCAAACCATTTCAGCAGTAATTTATCACATCTAAATAAATACATGCAATGGCAATACATAATAAAAAACTTCTAATTGTCCTTTGGTAATTATATTTTCTTTTTTGAAGGCTCATCAGTTACAATTTCTCATGATTCCAGTTTTAAGTGTCACCTTTTGTCTGCACATACTTTTAAAATTGTCTTTAGCCTGAACAGCAAGACTTTCAAAGCCAGCTATGCACTGGAGGAGAGCTGGCTTTTCATTTCTTGTATGCTTTACATTAATTTTACTTTTTAACCTTTGTTCCTGAATCAGAAAGTTTGTGAATTACTCTGTGTGATACACATCATCAAGGAGGAAATAGTTTGCTCACACCCAGTTTTCTACTTCATTAGATAAGACAATTTATCATGCAACTGGTCGATCAGATAAGGAGGACCTTATCCTATGATCGTATAGTTCCCTGAATCATTTTACTCAGAGTTCCTCTAAATAAACTCAATATGAGTTCTTTGCAAACGTGATGTGGCCAAGATGCATCAAGGTGAAACAACTGAGAGTTCAGCTCAAGAAGACCATTTAAGTGAAGTATACAGGATATCTTGAGGGAAGGCTGTCCTCATGGGGCAACGTTCAAGGTTCATTAAAGAAATGAAGGGAATGGACTCGTTCTCTGCAAGTGGCTGTATGCCTAAATGCTCTCTGTGACTTGTATAGGTGAGTGATGTATGAAAAACCATTCAATTAAATAATGCAAATTACCTCTGGCTTGATAAACGACTGCTAAAAATTGTGTGCTTCTCTCTATGGGAACTACACTTACTTGAACGCGAACAAAGTGTCTGGAAGTTATATCAAATTAAAAAACGTGCTGCGGCTGTTAATGAACGGCCTCCTGCACTGGCTCTGAATATGCCCATATACCAAAGACCTCTGACATTGCCTGCCACTCGATCTGGACACAGGAAATACGGGATTCCAGGCAGATGAGAGCTGAAACTGAAGCTCCAAAAACCTTCCTTGTGCAAGTGATTAGGAGCAGCTGTTTCGCTTCACATTTCGGAGCACTTGAACTCTGCAATCTGCCACATTTTTACAGGACTACATGTGCGGAGGGTAAAAAAAGGTATCATGCCCTGGCTAGACAGCAGATGTGGGGATAAAGAAATGTCTCCATTAAGAGAAAACATAAATGAAAAAAAATTGAAAAAAGCACAAATTGGGAGGCAAAAGGAAGAAATTAAAGAGAGGCTATCAGAACAAATGGAGGAAATAAATCTGTTTTCCCAAGATAAATGGGGCTAATTCTGCAAAGATTTTCCACAAATGTTACAAGAACAACACATTCACTCTTTAAAAATATCTTTGCACTTCTAAATCTGCCCAAAGGTACAAAGTTTTTAGATACAAAGACTAGAGAGTCTAGAAACTCAAATGCCACTTCTACATTTGCCCATTTTGTGTTAATAAAACAGCTTGCTCACCATTATTTCAGAATGAAGTCTCCTTGAGCTCAGATCAACAATACATAAATCTAGGCTGCATAGGAGAAATAATATGAAAGAGCCAAGCCTAAAATTTTCACAGACTGTCTTGATGCTCTTCATTTTCCTAGCTCCAGTTCTGTACTGTAATAGGACCACAAAATGATGAGGATATGCTCAGAGAAGTCTCTTCTATAAATTGATGTAACATTTTTACCCTACAGTTTTGGTCAAACAGCTATTTAAAGCCTGATCTTACTGCACAGAAGCTTATTGGACACTTTCCCATTGACTCCAATAAGACGAGGATCAATGCTTTCAGTGTCAACTTCTTATTGAAGCTACAGGACAACTGATGGCAGTACCAATTTTTAAAAAATGTATTAAATGAGGAGGCAAATGACACGTTCAATGAAGGAATATAACAATTCAATGTAAAAAGAGACTGAATAGAGTAAGAAAAATACATACATTTACAAACATATACATAAGAGGAAGCTGTATGAAAGATTTAAAGAAAAGTTTACTGTCTCTACTGTCCACCAGCAGAGAGCTTTATTCAGCAAGAACTCTTTGGGTTCTTTCTGTTGTCTTTTCATGGCTTAAAGGTGTTTGAGTAGAGGTGCTTCTCTGATCACTGTGCAATACAAAGAAAATTTTATGTGACAATCAGACCATCCTGGGTGTCCTGAGCAAGGAGCATTTCACAACACAGAAGACCCTGACTCCTGGGTCAGCAAACTATCAGGGAAATGGTCAGTCTTCAACTAAGGGGGTGAAGCCCCTCCATCACAAGAGCTGCAGGGTGGCCGGAAAGAGAGTTATTTTAATGAGCTTCTCATTTGCAGAAAAGCTTTACCAGGAATTAATACTTGAAGGCTTTATCTTCACTGCTGCAAGGGTGTGGGACTTTTTTTGCCCTTCGGGATAACAGATGCTGTCTATCCCTGTGTGTAACAATAACAGACGCACTCTCGTTTTACCTGAAGTAGGAATAGCGTATGGGAGAGGACAGATTTAATCTGCTGTGGTTTAAAAGTTGTGCTTACTGAGCCCTCCTTCCACTCCCACCTTTTACTCAGTGAAGACAAAGCCCTAAGGGTTTCCTACATCAGAAAGTAAAGCTGACCTCTCTTATACTTCCTAATAACACAAAAGTGTTTTCTTATGCCCTGATCACAGCAAAGTTTCAAAACTGGTTCAAACCACTGCTGGTGATGGGAGAAGAACAAAAAGCATGAAGCTGGGGCAGGAGTGAGGGGAGTAAAGTTCTTGTGTTGTAAAGAAAAGGAGGGTTTTATCTCACTTCTCATCATTTTAGGGACTTGTCTGGGAGGAAGCAGTGCTAAAAAACTTTATCATACTTGATATCTTTCTTGAAATCCTACATGTCAGCATAAAGTTAGAGCAACATAACCTCTGCTAAAAAATAAATCCTAATGATGACAAGCTCAAAAATAACCTGAAATCATGACCCAAGAAGACAAAAAGAAAGCACTGGAGTTTTTTTGAATAGTTTTTTCCATAAGTGATCCACTTGGTTTCAAAACAAACTTGATTTAAAGGGATGGGGATGGGAAAGAAAAGGAAGGAAGAAGAAGAGGAGGAAAAAGTCGGCAGGTAGGACAGAGCAAAATAAGTTAATAATAATGGAAAATGGGTTGTAGGCCAAAAGAGCAGCTGTATAGATATGAGGTCTTGTAAAAGCCAATTCTATAAAATCAGTTATAGGAATAACTTTATGCTCTATTGAGAAAAAAGCTGAGAAAGAGAGCGTTCATACTATACAGAATTGGCAAGAAAAATTAAATTCAGAGTAAGACACCTTCATTATATAAAATAGTACCCTAAAACTGGTAAGCCATTTCAGCAGTTTCATATTGCATTGAAATTTCTCAAACAGGGTAAGGAGAAGAAATTATCTTTCTATGAGATACACAAGGAGGAAATAGATGATATGCTGAACACCAAGTCAAACATGGTATTGGAAGGAGGTAAAAAATGGTGAAATCTGAACAGCTGGTAGAGAGTAAGAAAGAGAAATACAAGGAGGAAGATTTCAGTATAAAGATGACAACCAAAAGGCTTGAAATGGAAATTTTGATGGTCATTTAGAAACACACAACAAATACAGAAAACATGTGGTTGGCTGCAGAGACCTCTGCCTGTGTGACCCTGTAAAAGTCTGAGGTAGCTCTGAGTCAATTTTCTGAAGGTCTTTGAGGAACAAGAGTTTCTCCTCAGCAATGCACATGGCTTTCCTGGAAAGGCACTGTAGATCTTTGACTCATATCTCAAAAAATGTAAGAACAGGACAGGAACATGACAAAGGCTCATAAAATATTTGGAAAAGCGCAACGACATCTCATTTCTGCTGACGTTCTTCTCACACACTTTGTGGAATTAGCCATCACCTGAAGCCTGGAGGGGAGAATCTCTTGGACAGGTATGCAGTATGGTTACATGCAGAAAGAGTGAAAGAAGGGAACCCTTTAAATAGAGTAACACAATATTGTGGAAGCTGTAAAAGAAGTCTGCTCATGGTTGAAAGTGTGGTGAGAAGGCAGTAAGGAGGCAGATGAATCATGGATGTGAAGTGTTCAGCATCCTGGTGTAGGACGCTCTAAAATGGTGACTCAGGCCCTAGCAGAGCCTTGAAATGAGAAGGTTTTCAGCTCCCTCGGGCTTGTTTAATTTCAAGATTTGTTGTAAAATATCACACTGAAGTTTGCTTTCCCACAGAAGGTCTGCAAATCTCAGTGTTGATTTGGAACAGTCGTTTTGACAGTTCTATGTCCTATAATTCAAATGAAAATTGGAGATCCAAGAAGACAGACAAAGAGCAGAAGAGTGTGTAAGTTAGAAGCAAATGCCCCAGTTTTCTCCAAACCCCTCAGATTCATCTTTCTTTTATATAATATCTCCCTTTCCTTTCTTTGTTCCCTGTTTCTTCTTTTTGTGTCCTTCCTTTGTCAGCTGCTTCTTCCTCCTTTCTAGTGTTTCTATTTCTTTGTCCTAATGAAACAGCTTTTTTTTTCCCCCCATTTCTACAAATTTCCCACTATTTTTTTCTAGCCCTACATTAGCACAAAGACACCTTTGCACCTTGCTCTTCTTGACCTTCCCTACCTCTCCTCTATTGCTCTCTCTTCCTTCATTTCTCTTTTATTTTCTTCGCTTTTTCACTACATTCTCCATGCCAGAACTTCAGCAAAAGATCAAAAGGGAAAACCCGGCAACACAAATTAGAGATTTGATGGCTGCCAAGTGTAACTAAATAAAAATGCTTTTGCATTAGCCACAGTTACTAACAGCATTTAATAGTTGGCTATCTGTAGTTTTCACTAGGTGAACAAGAGGTTGGAAAACATAAGCAGGCATAGCAGGCATCACAGTAAAAATTGCATTTCCTTGTACAAGATTGTCCAAAGCAGCACATACTTTGTGGGCTTTTTTTTTTCTTTATTATGAAGTGAAAGCTTAAAACACGTTTATTGTAAAATATGTCTTGAGACAAAACCCACCTAAATTTGTATTCTTCCTCCCCACCTCACCAATGAATATAATCTCGTTTCACTTTCTGTCACTAAAAAGTGGAAGTGAGAATGACATCTACTGATTAGAGAATTAGTACTATTCCACGTGGGCTTTTTTAAAGGGTGCAATCACCCAGATGTTATTGGTGTCAGTAGAACTGCAGTACTGTGCATGTTCACACTTCAGTATGCATTAAAAGCGTAGTTTATAAACGTATGAGATGCATAACACTATGTCTGTATGGAAATATTATTCTAACATACCTTAATTGTATTCAATAATCACATTTTATAACCTTTTAATTGACTAGTATTTAGTGTTTGGCAATTAAATGATTGTAACCAACCATCCATTGAAGTTAATTATCTGTAGATTGTGCTGGTCACTCTAAGTATTTCCTTTACTATGTTCAGAAGGTGGCATTTTTCCAGTTTCTTAATGGGCTACATTTAGAAAGGGAACTACAGCAAACCTGTTATCTGTAGCGTGTGTATTACAGAAGAATAACTCATATGACAGCAATCTTGTTAGAGGCTGTTATGAACAACATTCACCATGGGCCGTATCTTAAGCTGTCAGTGTAGTTACTCTGATTTACACCAGCTGAGGATTAGGACACATGTATGATTGCAAGGAATGGTAACTCTTTTAGATGTATCAAATCTTTCAAGATAAAGAATGTCAGTATAAAGCATAGTCTAGTTAAAAAACAATGTTTCTGGGAACAGTGGAGTAAGGTAAGAATAAGTACAATGAAGATAGTGCTAGTTTCTCTGCATTTATCTCCATGTAGGAGTCAATTAGGTCCTGTACAGAAGGACCAGTCATGAGGTCCTGAAAGCATTTCATCAGTGCAAAAATAAGGCTTGAAATTGAGAAAAAAAATCAAATTAATCACTCATCTCAAGTATCATTCTCTACGTTCAAACAATGTAACAGAAAATTAGCATAATAAAATTAACTCCTGCAATGTTTTCCCATCTATATTTAATTATTGTTTTCTCTTAGGCCAGCACAGCTTACAAACATTAGCCCTTTGACAATGTGTCGTGTGTGCCATTCACAGAAGTAAAGGAGGACAACAGAAACTGAGTCTAGAAGTTTTGCAAGGTCAACAGGGAAGGAATTACTCTGGTTTCATATACCAGAGCTGGCCAAAGTGCAGGTTTTGATCTGTACATGGTTTTGAACCAGAATATGGGCAATCCATACCACCACTGCACTGCACTTTTAGCAGCAGCCTGGTGTTTGACTGGGAAGAGACAAACACTGGTCCTGTTGTGTGATGGAGCTGTGATGTCCCTGGGATGCACCTCACCACTGTGAGCACCCTTGTATGTTCCTCTCTCTAGAGGTCATCCGATACAGAAGATTCAGGTTTTGTGGCTCTTAACACCATCAAACTTTTGATATGGGTCCTGCAGGAACAAGTGGTTTGTTCTGAACTAATATATACAGTTGAAGCTTCAACTAAAAAAATGATCTTTCTATGCTATCTAGGCCTTTACCATGTAGTAAAGATCCTTACAATGACAATGTCAAGCTTTCACTCATTAGTTCGATCCAATATTGCAATCTGCAACTCCAAACAATGGCAAGGATACTGAAAAACATCTTTCAACAGAGCAGTTGCAATGGATCAGTGCAAATAACAGCCACAGAACTGGGATTTTTAATTGTGATTTTGAAGAACTCTGACTGAAAGTATCTCTTCTCTTTCACATCCACTTTTTTCTCTTGCAGCTGGGTCTTGAAGTAGATTTAGTCATGCATGATCTCCTGTAGTATACTGCTTAGAAAGAAATCTCCTGATCTCTTAAATGGATAGTTTTAAGGTGTCTCCAGGAGCTTGCCTAAATGCAAGTTCTGTCCAGGCACTTCAGCAAGATCAGAGATGACACGGGAACAGTTGCTTCACTGATTGGATGCTGACACAACGATCCAGAGATAGACACAAAGCCCTATATTAGGTGCCCAGATATACACCGAAGCTTCTCCTTCTCCTTTTATCTGTATGTATGATACATTTTGAATATTATCCTTTCAATAGTTAGCATACCAACAACAGTAACACCTCCTTTCTCATCAGCACAGAGAAAAACAGATATCACTGTGTTTTCTGCTGACCCCTGATCATTTCACATGTTGGCAGAACAGGGCCAGGTTGAGACCTTTCAGTGTGATCAGCAGAAAAACACCTTCTTAGGGTTCAGAAAACTTACCTTGAAAGAGCAAAGAAAGGCAAAGTGCATAATGTGCCCAGCTTTTCAAGGCTGGAGCATTTCTATGCATGGTTAAAACACGAATAGATTTTTGGTACCAAGGAACTATTGCTGCTGGTAACTGAGGCATGGGTAGAAACAGGTACTTCTAGAGATGAGTTTTGTGTTTAGCTGTGCAGAGAGGTTTTCAGACTCATGTTAACCACAGTCTGGGTCAACCCCACTTTGGGACTATAAACACGTTTTCCATGATTTACTAAAATCCTCATGCAAAAAAGAAGCTGTGACAGTTAAATTCAGTCTCCTGTCTCTGAAATACAAAAACTAAAAATGCATATACAAGGAATTTGCAAAGAAAATATGTTTAAAGATTCTTTTTCGAGTAGTATTATGTCTGGTTCTTCAATAGCAAACCCAAAGTGTACATGTTTATATGTACAGTGTTAAAACATTTCTTAATAATTGCTAACAGGGCTAAGTTGTCTTGAATGGATTGGTCTTGCTTTTTTTTACAAATAATATTGGTTTACTGTTGCAAATTATTTTGTTGTCTTGTGTTGGGAGTATTTAAGAGAAAAACTGAAAAGATCTCTGGGCATTATTTTGGTATTCCGGAAAGAGAAATTCTTTGATAAATATGGAAAAGAGCAAAGGAGACAGAAAGGATAATCTTCACTGGACTGATCTAGTGAAAAGGAAACTCAAGAATGCAAACAAATATCTTTCTAACAAAGGAGTAAGAAGATAATTCGTGGATTTTAGAGTAATCAGTAAGGCTCCATTAACATTTCAAAACTTTATGAAACACTAGCAGCAATTGCAAGCCACAAATTCTGATCAACTTGTTCCTAATACTTTGGACAACAACTGTGTAAAAATAAACATAGGTAATCATGATATCTAAAGACCTGAAACAGCAAAGACAACAGTTCCTTTCTTTCAGCTTAACATTACTCCTCTGCTAAGGGACAGGAGAATTTAATTTCTTGTGTAGCAACTTGTATACAGAAGAAAGAGCACCACAGAGCGAAGTGGTTCCTTAATGTGAAGTTTTCTTATCAAAAACAATGAGAATTTTTAGTTCTCAAATTGAATGCCAACAAATGGCACATAACCAGAGACTCTCTTGAAGAGGGTCTCCAACCTCCTTGCACACTTTTCTTGCTTACAAAATCTACACAGTTCATTTTTCAGCAGGTCTCTGTACTTTTCAGCTATGAGATCTTAGGCTGAACTGCCCTAAGACTATGTAACCTTACACATCCCATCCATCTACCTCTCTTGTGCACAACTGTTTCAACAAATGCAAGCCAAGCTGCAAATGCGTCTGTGACTCAAACAAAAAAAGTTGTTTGACCTCTACAATGCCTCTCATAGGTGTTTGAGGCTCACTATTGCGTGGACTCATGGATTTGGTTTTATGAAGTTTTATCTGTAGTCCTACTTAGATGTCTTTGCCTTATCATTTATCAAAGTGTCCCAATGTTAACAAAATAGTAGATCCATACAAAACTGTAAAAAACTCTTGGCCCCACCCCAGTGATGGAAGATTTCAAAAAAAAAAAAAAAAGTCCTGGATTCCAAACTTCAAAGTGACCACTTTTCATCGCACAGCCAGCTCATTTCTTTTGCCTCTTTGACTGTATGTATCTGCCATAGTACTTTTTTTGCCAGGTTTATACCTGTCACTAATTATAGCCTACCTGGAAACTGTCCAGATAAATGAGACCTAGTTAGGTGTACCCAGTTCAAACTAGCTACATTAACTGGGTATAAACTGAGTTTAGTTACCATAGGTCTAGATACAAGGTGGTTCATTTAATCATAGGAAGTGATAGGAAGAGGTAATCATGATGAACAGGCTAATGAGCTAATGAATTCCTCAAAATTCCTGTTTCTTTTTTAATCTTCTAGTTAATTTTACTCTGTAAAATAGTAGAAGTGGAGATGCACACACATGGACTAAGTTGCTGTTCCTTGCTTAAGGCCATAGTGACCTCAAGGATGGCTCTGACAGGATGATGCCAACACTTAAGCCACTCTAGATCTTCTGCTTTCATCTAATAATGCATAAGTTGAAACCAGTTTATTTCCAGCTAAGACGACTGAACAAAAATTGAGCAGTATTTATCTTTAAGAAGGTTGATGCTTTTCTCTCCAAGAGTATTTTTGAGCGTATACTTCACAATAGTTACTCTGGTATTCTGATTTATGCTGAGTTGCTGATGTTAACATATGCAAATATAAGTTATTAGCTTTCTTTGCATTTTTGAATGAGCGTTGAAAGAGGTTCAGTGGAAAATTATCAGTAATTTATTCATTTATGGCTATGCAAAGAGCTAATAGATACAATGCTTATTATAAAAGTGTTAACAACAGCTACCAATGTAAATTCTCTAACGGTTTCAGAATCCTCAGTCTCTTTTCAGCAGGGCAGCCTCTGATGGGTATTTTATTTTATTGCTTACTACACTTCCTTAGGACCACTCTATGGTTTGTTCTTAATGGAAGCCGCAAAATATATTTGTAAATAGAGGTTTAAGACACTAAAACCAGTGATGAACACATTCAAGATACGAGTAGGAAACCAACAAAAAGTTAAACTTAAGTGTCTCTAAGTCCCACATAACACAATTATGCAGATTCAGGAAAGCTGGAAGAAGGCAACACAATGAATGTCCCTTGAAAATTTGAACTGGGGAAGTTCATAGAGATTGCTAAGAAGGTATCAGCTTGCATCTGACTGAGCTCAGCAAGTGAAGGCAAGTTGAGGTCCTAATGACCACATGGCACTTCCCCTGAGAAAGGAATGCAGACGTGGCTGTTCTGTTTTCCAGCACCATTAGATTTGCAATGGTTGGTTCAGCCTGGTTAACTGTTTTAATAATGCTATACTAGTTAAAGGTTTCCCAACCAGATTCCCATGGTTTCCCACCCCATCCCACCCCCTTACTGAATGCATTTGCATGCTCTGGGAAGGAAGTGTGAGCTGGAATGTACCCTGCTACTAGCCCTGGGGCTGTGTTATTTCAGGTATATAAGGCTATCCGGTTTGCACGTTAACACGGGAAACTTCTAGAGACCCTTTCCTTTTTCAGATCCAAAAAATCAAGCCAAATTCATGGGGCTTTTTTGACTTAATAGTAGAATTGCTTCTAAAATAATTACATTATGGATTTGCTTACATGATGCACACAGGAAGTGAAAAAGGACAGCATGTAAGGCTTCAGTTTCCTAAAAGCCAACGTTTCTAGATGTAGCTGTTTTCCCCCTTTATGTTCATATTTTGCAGAAATTATGTTGCAAATGCATATAACATACCCTATTATAAGTAGGGCACTACAACTCCTTTGATTCCTGAGAAGCAGTTAGTGTCATGAGATGGCAGTACTAGAAACAGAAAAAAGTATGTTAATCCTGTGCCACATGAAATTAAGGACTTAGAAGATTCTGGTATTTGTCTTGCTGTTAATTACAAGCCTTGGAGAAAAGGGTAGAGAACTCCAAGGGCAGCTTTGTTGGTTTATTAATCCTAATGTAGTATCAGATCATAAAAATAATTTGAGTGATTTGGTAATGTTCTGATTAATGCATTACCATGAACAGAAGAGACAGATTAACCATACCATGAATTGTAAACGCTAATTCCTCACTGCAGCTCTAAGAACTGAGTCACATGCAGTTTCAATTATTTTACATGTTTGGCAGCCATTCTTCCCAATGGAACAATAAGCATTAACACAATAATCTGGAAGAAGCTTATAAAAACATGGTTGACATAAGTTCTCTCTATTAAGAAATATTTGACGTTACAATGCCAGTTTTGTTTTAACCATACAAACTTCTACAATTGAAATATCTTAACTTGAATGCCTTGAAAATACTTTCAAATTTGTCATGCTCCACTAATATGTCATATCACTGATAGTCCAATAAATTAGTGTTATTTCAGTAGAAATTCATGAAAAATTATGGGCAGCAGGGGTTAACGTACTCTGATGAGAATGAGCTCCTCTGAATTAAGCAGTGCTTTAAATTGGAGACACTCAGTAGAAGAATGATGCTACAGCTGCTGCTCCTTCTAATAATGCCTTATGCTTCACACAGAGCTCTTCACTTAGAGATTCCCAAACACTTTACAAAGGCTGTAAATATCATACTCCTATTTTGCAGGTCACATATGGAGAAATTAAAGCCAAGAAGCTAATCGACCAAAGAAAAAAAAAGAATCAGTGTCAGAGTTGGGATAAAACGTTCCTGTCTCTCTGTCCATCTTATAAAAAAGAGAATTCTTAAAAAAATGGAAGAGGAATGCTTTAATTTGTTTCCATCATTTATGTTTTAGTCCAGCTTGGTCTGCTATTCCATCCATTACGCTAAACATGCTACATTGTCCTATGCCAACTTTTGAACAATGAATGAACATATAATCTGGACAACTTGTTCAACTCCATTACACTGCCTGGATGAAAAAGCTATGTAAGATCAATAGATGTGTTGTGCAGGTTTTACAGTGGAAAGTGTTGTGTGTGCCACACACCCTCTTGCCCCCTAAGGCAGAAAGTGGGTAGTTGTCCTTGCTCAGTTTCCTTGTGAAGAAACTTTCTCCTACAGTGGGACCGTAGCTTCTTAGAAAGGGTAGCCATTTATCACAGTCCTAAATGAAAGCATTCCTTGGACACAAATGTCTTTTTCTTCCTTTGTGTAATTACTGAGGGGAAAAGTGAGAAGGAAATGTCAAAACAGTGAAACAGTGGTGTATAGAGAGCAGTCACTTTGGAGCTCAACCAGCTTTTGTGAAGGCCTGGGCGATTTGTCAAATGGTTGTGGCATAAGTCAAGCCCTAAGGTTGAAAGGTCTTGACCTAAGGAGTGCTGAAATCAGGCAGTATAAGCAAGAGGGCTGCTAGAAGTTTCAGCTGTAGTGGAGATGAACAATGATGGGTGCTGGACACAACAAAACCTCATCTGCATAATTCAGGTAAGGAATTTTATTGAATCTGACAAGTATGTGACAGGCTGAGAAAGAGAAAAGAACATGCTCTTGCTGGGAACCTTTAAAGCTCTTCAGTTAAGGTATGTGGAAATAAATGACAGCTAATCTCTTCACTAAAAAAACTGTAAACAATGCCATTTTACACAGGGCTCACCCGTGACCTTTTCATAGATCAGGCTATCCACTTTCAGGCCAGGCCACAAAACTTATCACAAACAATGCAGCGAATTCAGATTGCGCAAGAAGAGCTTTACTTCTCCCAACTGCTTCTCATAGAGTTGCTACTCGCTTTGGCAGGTATGCTTCAGCAGAAAGGCTACCAATTAAATCTAGTACATAACCCCTCATGGCAAATGGAAAATACTCGTGGAGACTTTTCAGTGGAAGTTTTTTTTGGGTTAGCTTTTTTTGAGGTTAGGGTTTTTTTTTACAGTTTTGGCTTGCATGGGTCATACTGCAACTACAAATCTCAAGCTAAAATGTCATAAGGTGACAATAAAACTTTTCTGCACTGAGACCTGTTAATATTATGAAAGTGACCAAGGCTTTTAAAATCCTTCATTAATCTTGACATGTCAAGTTTCCCAGACTTTTTTTAAAATTTTTTTTAACCACTTGCCTCCATTTTAAGTCTTCTCTAAGTAAACAGTAGAGTTTAAGAAGAATATGTAATTGGTGCTTTTCAAAATGCAAATAAGTTACTAACCGCCAGGTTTAGAGGATAAAATCTTTGCATGCAACTTTAGTTCATAAGCACTAAGACATATATAATGTTAATAAACATACAAAACTCAGAACCAATGGTTGAAAATCAAATCTAACTTCTATGTGATGTTTAACCTAATCAAATAAAACAAGAAATGACCTTGCAGGCAAGCGAGAGCTTTCCTTTTGTGAATATCTGTACTATTGAGAGTTCATTCTCAACACTGAATTCCCCACAAAAAGTAGCACTTGATATCTATGTATCTATATAAAGAGCATTTTTGCCAGATGCAGACCTCTAAGCCTGACAAGAAACAATTTGTTGTACAGGCTGCTGAATGACTGGAAGGAAAGTTGAAAATCTAGAGGAACACAGTATGACTGTGACTTTGCAAGAGCAGAAATTCAACTCTAAAAATCTTCAAATAAATACAGAAACAAGGATTAGACTGACTTTGTTGAGCATGAGTCACAAAATCCCCAAGCACTTCCCTGGATTACTGGCACAGCGATTTCTGCAGCGTACAGCACACATGTATGCTTTTACCAATCTGTGGATCATTCCACCTAATGGGAAGCAGTTAAGAGTCCTGGCTGGATCAACTGTGGATCTTGGTGTTATAAGCAGTCCAATGCATAATTAAAAAGGCTTAATGAATATTCCAATTCATGACAGCCAACTGGCTCCATAGGTCACACCTCCCAGTCTCATATAAATAAAGAATGAGATACTGGAAAGCGTACCAGCTGAACCCTAGTGAGTGCCAAAAACATGCATATTAATGAGGCACAATAAAAGATATACTTGACTCAGGAAGTGCTGCTATTGTTTTCCAGCTTTACAGAGAGAGAGGAAAAGTTTTCCGTGCACCTTTCAATATACTGCACTGAGTGCAATGCAAAGATTCCCCCCGGGGCAAAGAGGGAATCGGATTGTGGCAACAGAATTTCACATCCAGCCTCATCAGGTCTATGACATACTTCGTCATTCCCACCACAACAGTGAAATCCATGCTGGAAATATCCCTACCCTCCTCTCCCATGTTCCTCTGCAAGTCCCCATTTGGTAACTAAGGAGAGGAAGTGCTTCAGCAGTGCTGTTCTTTTATGTGCTCTGTTTAGACCTTGGAACAGGATGAATGGTAGCTTAGATGAATGCATTTGTGCCATTTTTCTTGGCCCCAGACGATGTTTCCTCACTACCATGACATCTGAACAGAAGGAGAAAACATCTCCCTTTTGTGGCAAGCTAATTTAATTTGTACCTTCCACCTAGGGGTAAATATGTTTGTCTGTCTTTCTAAGCTCTCTTTGCCCACTTTCTTTTCTCACGGGAAACCCTGCTGAGTCAAAAGCAGGATATTGCTTAGTGCTCTAACTTTATTTTAAAGTAATTTAATTTTAAGCATACTCACACCCACCCTAAAGTGAAGCAACTGTAGGAGCTCCGCTGGGACAGCCTTAATGACTTTTGCATGTCTCTTGTGTCAGAGACATCAAGGGCTTGCTGTTAGGGAGGTATTTGTCTTTTAAAATAAATGCTTTAAAACAAGACCTCTCTTTTGCAGTATCCTCAGTGCAAGATGTGTTTCTTTATTTTCAAAATCCTACGGCTTTGCACGTTGACCTACCACCTTTAAAAACCAGCATTATGAACCATTGACCTTTGCTCTTCGTTGATCTGGTGCTATATGTGATTTGACCTTGTTTTGTCTGAAAACTTTGTAAAAGGATTTTAAATAAACAACTAATGCATTTCTTTATGAAAAATGGCGGTGAAATATGACTCAGATGACTCAGAATTTACATCCTCTTTGTCTGATTTATGCATGACTTCTTTAAATTGGCAAATATATTAAGTTAGGGCATTATTTAATCCAGTACTGAAAAGTTTCTATAATTAAAAAAGCAATATAAGGTAAAGAGTGGGCAAAAAAAATGGAAATCCAAATTGAAGTGTCATTTAATGCCCATTTTGCTTATAGTATCACCACAACTTCTTTTATTAAGTTTTGTTATCTCATATTAAAGTGACAATTTGTTATCTCACTATTAAAGTGACAATGACACACGCAAGAAACTACATCTTAAGCAACTTCTTGCAATTTCTTCCCTTTCCCATTTCACTATTATTACCAGGTAAATATTTTGTCATCCTATCAGATAAGAAAAAGAAAATATACAACACTTAAAATGATAAAGTGTATTTCTCATATATGCAGTAATAAATATTGCAGGTACTGATTTTACCTATAGTTACAACTTATTAATTATTTGCATAATATTGTATCAGTGTTTTTTCATAATAATTTGTGCTGTGTGTTCTGATCAGAAATTTGCATTTCTGTCACGTTCGAAAAAGAAAACACAACACTTAAACCGATAAAGTATATTTCTAATATCTGCAGTAATAAATATCACAGAAACTGTGATTTTACCTGTGGTTACCAGTTACTTGTTATTTGCATAATATTTTATCAGTGCTTTTTCACGATGATTTGCACTCTGTGTTCTGGTCAGAAATGTGCATTTATCATCAGCAAATGACACAGACTTACAGGGAAACAAATCTTGGAACCAGTCACAACATTAGGAAAGATTAATCATGATAATATTGCTGTTTTGCTCAGAAAAATCCCCTCCATTCTGTTTCTATTGCCTCAGTGCTTTGTTTTTATAAACAAGCTGCATTTGTTAGGAAAAGGAAGCAGCTCTCTTATTCAAACTTACGGTTTTGGAGTCTAAACATGCAATACCGTGACAAACAAATAACAGCCAATGCTTGCTCTGGAGCATCAGGATGAAGTGCAACTGTCTTGCCTGCCCTGTTCTGCTCAGTGTATAAAGCATACAAGATATAATATGGACAAAACACCTTCATTTGCCCTTGCAGAGGGCTGTTCAGCCAGAACTCAGCACTGTCATGGATGTTGTACGATTTTATTTCAGCTTTGAGGATGAAGGAGGTATTTCCTGGTGCAGGGTGCATCCCTGAGCAGAGATGGATTAGGAAGCAAAGTTGAAGGGCAGTTGGTGAATAGGTCCCTTTGATGAACAACCACAGGCTGGATCCTGCTCTGATGCCTTGCTCCAGTATGGCTCTCATCCAGAATTTGGACCTCAGAAGCTTTGCCTGGACAAGCGTAGACTTCAGACTTGTGTTAACAAATACACGGAAGCCATGGTAGCCCATGATGGGGCCAGATGGCCTCTGTACCATGTTAGAAAAAAAGAATTGAGGTGCAAAGAGGGAGAACGATAAAGGAAAAAAGGGACTCTGGAGTACTTCTCAAAATTTCACCTATTGGCCTCTTAAGTTCACAGTGCTTCAAACAAATTGCTTCGAGGTCTGGAGCTTTCACTTTAAACTCCAAAGTTGGCTCTCAAGACCCGGCCTCTGACGAGGGTGGAAAACCCAGTTAGCAAAATCCCTTAAACATTTGCTTTTTTGCGCAGTAAATTTGTCGTCTTTAAGGGTTATAAAGTGGTCAGAAAATGCCTGGTGTTAAGAAGATAGTTATCTTTAGGGCTATAAAAAGGTATTTCCAGCCTTATTGCTGCACTGTGTAAATCAAGGCCATCCATCCCTCCATTAGAAGCTAAGCTCTTAAGGCCTACATGGACAAAGGACTTGGTTGTTTATGCAGCAACAACATCTGCTTACACTCAGCCTCATTGTCAAAGAGCTGTTGGTTAAAAGCACAGGATCTCCTTTCTCTCCATTTCATGCTGTATTATGTTTCATGCGGGAATATCTAGTCTCTGAGGCTTGACCACTGCTTTTATCTGTTGGACTTTAAAGACTTAGCTGCTTGCAGTGAGAATCCGATCATCGCCTTCCTAGCAGTCCGGAGGGTGCGTTTTGCCGGACACTTGAAAAACTTCTTTTGGTCTCCAGACACCTTTCTGCAAAGTATTAGCTTTCCTGTGCTGCTCTGAAGCTAAAGCTCCTGTGTAAACAGCTCTCTGGTTCAATTTAAGATGAAATACTGTGTTTGGATCTAAATTCCTCAAATACTGCGTGTGCAAAACAAAAGACTATTAATTACACTCAAGCCACAAAACACTGACGAATTCTCCAGACTGTGTGATTAGTATTGCTATCATATAAAATGTTCCTGAGCTTTGCTTGCTGACACAATATAGTTTTTCTTAGACCCTCATCACTAACAAAGTAAAAAGAGACAACAACATGTTGCAGTTAATCAGGTTTTTTGAAGAGAAAACTCCTGAAGAAAACAAACTGCCCTGCAAATTACTAAGGTTTCATTTTGCTATTCTTCCATATCTGTCTCTCAGCATGCACTCAAAGATAGACGTACGCTTAATGTATAAATTTAAATACTTGTACGGTAAATGTTCCTGTCCCTAATCTGCAGAGTATAGTGGATGCAGACATTGTCCTGTACAGCTCCAAAATGTGTGTCCAGAATGAACCCAAGACATATTTATGACTTATACAAGAAAGCTGTGATGCAGCCCACAGAGACGACTGTTTTTCCTTGAGATGGTATTTTCACAGTATTTTACCAATTAATTTTACTGCAGCACCGCAGCACATGTTTTAATAACATGATTGTTGAAACCACAGTGTGATACCTGTGTCATGCATGAAAATTTGAACAGATTTTGCAGTGGAAAAAGGTGCAAAAGTTGGCATCTGACTTATATAGGTGTGCCGAGATGAACGTGTACCTCTATGGCCTAAAACTGTAACAAGAAAAGAGAATACAGGCGCAAAGGAGGCTTGCGGCAGGGAGGTGAAGGCAAAGCATAGACAAAACAAAATGGCAACTCAATGGGCAGGAACCTGAAAGGTATCCTGGGAAAAAATACCCCAAACCAACAACCTTCGAAATGGGAGAAGTGGGTGACGTAAGGATTTCTGACCCAAAGACTGGTGAGTCCAGCCTCCAAATACCGCTGCCACTTGCATCGTGTAATGCCTTCTTAAAAATAAACAAGTCCTGCTTAGAACAATTTTGCTGTTTCAAGTCGTTTCCCCCAACTTGTGTTTCTGTTCTGGAAGCTTGCCACTTTGATAGTTAGAAAATTCTAATTTCTGCTGTAAAAGTGCTCATGCAGAATGGAAATAAATGTGTTTCTCTTTTGTCATTTTGGCTTAAGCAGTTTTTCTCTCCCCCTGCTATTTAGAGATGCAATTATTTATGGGGAACAACTCTAACCCTGCTTGATGCCCACTTTGCAAACACATACGGGCCACTAAACTGGCCTGCTCCCGCAGTCCCCCTTCCTGTTGTTTCTTTTTCCCTAACTAACTTAGTCTCCCTTTCCTGCAGTTTGGTTTTCTTTTTCAGAGATGCACAACCAATATATCACAGAGTGCTCTAGATACTTTCACTGATGTCCTGGATGGAAATATTAATACTACTCTTTCCTAGCAGATTTTATGGCACACTTGCATTTTCCACAGCTATGTCAGTGAGGTCTTCTTCCTTGGCTGCTTCCTACTCTCAGCCTCCTCTGTATACCCACAAATTCCTGCTATTTATGTGCTTAGACTAGCAGCTTATACTAGTAAATTTCATCCCATTTAACTAATTTAGTTCAGAAGCCCACAAATATTTTGCCACCAAGCAAAGGAAGCACCTGGCTGTTTGGTAGATCACACACCACTTCCAAGTGGATTGTATGCAACACTACATGTTGATAATCTCATGCTAGGATTTCACCTTGCTGGTCACACTCCTTCATTCCTGCATCCTTTTGCCTTATCTTATATCCTTTATTACTTAATTCTCTTCTCCTGTAGAATCAGACAAAAAGGTAAGATAACACAGTACTTTTTCAGTCTTGTCTACCTGCAGCAGCAGCTTCCATAAACCTCACTTGCAGAAAGACTGGTACCCTGTTTCAACATCTATACCCGCAGGGTGTATGTTGAAGCTTTAAGAATTTTAAGTGTTTAAGGACTTAATAAAATGGCAATTTAACTTTGAATCCAGGTATGCAAAGTGAATCAGCTGTCTCACTTCTGAGAACATGTGCTCCCAATACAAGAGCTTGCAAAAATACTTTCTTGCAAAAACTGGTAAAGCACTGATACAGCACTTTGTCATCACAGTTGTTAAGATACATAGATGTCTGTTTCTGTCTCCATCAGACATAACTTCTAGATAAACCAACAAACCTAAGCTGATGCAATGTTAAGACATGCAAGAGGCATTTTTTTTTTTTTGCTTCTGCCATTTCTTTGCATACAGGGAATTTGTACCTATTTAACAGAACAGTCAGATTTAAGCATTTCAAGAGGGAGACAAATCAGTAAAACAGCAGAGCTGACAAAGGGGGTACATTGCCTTCACACAGGATACGTGTAATTCAGTACTTGCCCCCAGAAAGGAAATTGTGAGGGTTTGCATCACTAATCTACTTGTGTACATCAGGATAAATGTGTGGTGTTGTGATATCAGTGTCTAGGAATGGAGTACAGGGGTGCAAGATTAAAGAAAGAAGCAAAGGATCAGATTCAGAGCAGGGATAAAATATGGCAGTACTACTTCTGCAGGATGTAAAGAATTATTTGCATGTGCTAATTCCTTCACCTGGACAGACAGCAGATCTGGCTTTATCAGAAACATTCCTCCAAAATAGGATCTCTGTCCTGAATTAGATATGTTTGTTTTCCTGAATTCAAACTCAATGTATTCTCACCTAGTAGTTTATTGCTCCCAGGGATGTTTTCATACAGTCAGCCTCCATTTGTGGCTTCCATGGGAGGCAGCTGTTCTTCCTTTTTTTTTTTTTCCTGTCTTTTTTTTTCTTTTTCTCCCTGATCACTTCCCCCACATATTTTAATTTACAGGAAAAAAGCAAAAAGTTAAAGGTGGAGCACACGGTAACACTGAAACTTGCACCTCACTCGTGTAACACAGTCAAGTGTCCCTCTGCATTTTCCCACTGCGGCCATGCCACTCGTGGTGTTGGCTAGATAGAATCCTGTTCCAATGTTTGATAACCCTTTCAGTGAAGAAATTTTTCCTGATACCCGATCTAAACATCCTCTGGCACAACTTGAGGCTGTTTCCTCTTGTCCTATCACTTGTTACTTTGGAGAAGAGACCAACAGCCACCTCGCTACAACCTCCTTTCAGGTACTTGTAGAGAGCAATAAGGTCTCCCTGATCCTTCTTTTCTCCAGGCTAAACAACCACAGTTCTCTCAGGTGCTCCTCATCAGACTTGTGCTCTAGTGGTAGCTTTCCAGCCACTCTTCCCCAAGCCTGTAGCTGTGCGTGGGATCGTTTTGACACAAGTGCAGGACCCGACACTTGGCCTTGTTGGACCTCATACAGTTGGCCTTGGCCCATTAATCCAGCCTGTCCAGATCCCTCTGCAGAGCCTTCCTACCCTCCAGCAGATCGACACTCCCACCCAACTTGGTGTCATCTCAGAACTTACTGAGGGTGCACTCGATCCCCT